>NC_053118.1:4458780-4538780 GCF_010015445.1 Perca fluviatilis | reverse complement strand
ACGCTGGTAATACTTTTTGTATTAATGCAATGATTAATACCAGTGTCTTGTGTAGCGCTTGAAGAAATATTTTAGAAGAAATGTTTTTTTCCTGAACTAGAGTTTGGTTCATTTCAGTTGTATCAACTCTCCTACCTCTTGTGTCCTTTCCTTAAGTACAAACTGTGACGGGGCGAGGCTGATGACAGAGGAATCCATAACTGATCGTGTGTGCACATCAGAGAAGGCCACAGCTTTGATGAAAGCTGCTCTGGAGCCAGTGTTTCTCACGCACAGACACACTTTGCTGACGCGACTAACAGCGATGTCAGTCAGTGTAGCCACGTAGCCATCTGCCTGTTTTCTCTGGTCCTCCAGGATTATGTTGCTTGTCCCACCGTAACCCGACAGTGGAATCTGAAGATGGGAAAGATGAGAACCAAATTAAACTATAGCCCAGTCTTTCTAGAAAATAAGAAAACATATCAAAGAAACGGTAAAGAAAATGAGGCAGGGAAAAGAGGAGAAGCCAGAGAAAAAAAAGCCACAGAACAAAGCAGGACCAAAACAGTCACATCCTCACAGTGAATTTGACCCCTGGCTGTGAAGACCGGACTCCAGACTGTTTGATCTCCAGCTTGGCCAACATGCAAGCCACCCTGGTGGGAGCAAAGAGCAGGTGGATGGTCACGTCCTCTCTGGGACGAATGGACAGCTCCCCATGCCGGGTCAGACGCTCTTCAGGACTGAACATACTCTGAAGCTGAGGGAGAAAAAAAGTTTATATACCTCACATTAGGGATGTTAATAATTAACAGTTTAACCGTTATCTGACAATAAGAATTTGGACCGATTAACACTATCAGTTAAAAAGTACTGAGAAGTACTTTAAAAAATAGTTTTTTGTATGGTAAAAGAAAAATAGGCTTTGCAATCTAATTCTTAACTGCTAATTAACTTGCTAGTTCAAACTTTGCACTAGCAAGTCTCGTTTTAAGCTGTTCTTTACTGATAAGTATGTGGCTCTCATGACCGACTGCTGAACAGCGCTCAACGGCTAGCCACATGATTAATGCCATTATATTGATGAAGACCGGCAGGTTACATTAGCCATCCTACACAAAGAGTATGCCAGGCAGAGACACAGCTGACGGCTAGTACTGGTTGCGCAGATGCCTGAACATCCCGGGAAACCCTGTTCAAAAATCTGGCAATGCGTTGTCGAATTTTCGTATTGAACAGCCAAGTCCGATTTGGCTGTCAAAATTGAAAACTGAATTCGGTACAGCCCTAGTATGGATCTACGCACAGTTTTATGAATGAGACCCTAGATTTGGACAAGTAAGAAGAATGCATAAAATACAAAAAAACTACAATATTTAGCAGAATCTTGTCTATCATTAGTCCAACAATGTTATGGGAGTGTAATGCTAAATAGGTGGAATACTCCTTTAACACCATATCATTTTATAATCTTAAGCCTCTCTTTTTTTTTATTATTATTTTTTGGGGATTTTCCCTTTATTAGATAGTGACAGTGGACAGACAGGAAAGGGGAAGAGAGATGGGGGATGACACGCAGGAAAGAGCAGCAGGTCGGATTCGAACCCGCACCGCTGCAAAGGAGGTTTTTGGCACAGGCAAAGCGGGCAGCCGCCCGGGATGGAATTTTTTCATGAACAATGGGGGGCGGCAAAGCAGTTTTTATCCATCATTTCACTGTGTGGAGAAGGTGTCATGCACAAAAGCTGTGTGAGAAGGGGAAAGGGGAGCTGGGGGCTGAAACAGACTGTGTTGAGAACTAAAAGTAGGCTACATAGTAGAAGTTCACGAAAGCAATCCAACTTGGTAAAAAAGAAAAAAAAAAAAAGAGAATGCTGCTCTGCCAAATGTCTTCAAAGGAATGAAACATTGATAATAAAGAACAGTGATTTAATAGTGATAAAAGGGATGGTGCACTCCCAGGCCGGTGGGCAGTTGTATCTGCGCTAACGGCTCCCGTAGTGGTCTTTGCTCCAGTCTGGCACCGGAAACCCTGCGATGCCACCCTGCGATGCCACCCTGCGATGCCACCCTGCGATGAGGTGCGCTATTTAGGATTCACAGGGAGGAGTGGCGGGCGCATTCACTGGATGTGCGCGCACAGGCAGGCAGAGCATAGGTGTGTGTGTGTCTGACACAGCCTGATAAATCTTCTTCCTCCCAAAAACACATCAATGATGTGTCTCGCCCAGGGTGTAATTCAATGTAGAACCGCCACTGCAAAGGACTCAGCCTATCTTAGGCCTTTTTCTGTCTGGTTTTAGCTTCATGCATCTGTGTGATCCAATTGGTTGTACAAAGAAAAATCTGATTCAATAAAAAAAAAAAACTTGCAGCTGACTAACAAACATGAGACACTATGGAAAAGAAAAACTTTGCAGGCAATTCCTAGCAGGTTGTCAAAACATGTTTAATCAGTTTTCAAATGTAAAAATATTACTATCTACCTGAAAACAGTCCTGGTCTTGACCACGAATAAGCAACCGTAGCTGCTGTGTGGCGTTGGGCGAGTTGTTCCTTAGAACCAGCTTCTGTTGGCTGAAAAAGAATGGCAACTTTTGGTTATGTGATAATTAGTGTGCAGGAGTTCTGTGTCAAACTTGATCTCATTGATTTGAGATTTAGAGTCAATATCTAAATTTCCTAATTTGAGTAGAATAGCAAAGTCAAGAAACTTGTATAGCAAGAAACTTCAGTGTTGAGGCAGATGTTTTAGTGTTAGGGGAAAGGCTGCAGATCGTGTTACATCTCTGAAACCTCTGCAATCACTTTACAAACAAACAGAATTCTGGACAAGAAACCAAGCATTTTTCATCACTGTCCAATATTACAAAAACACAGATTACTCAACTGGGAAAGCATGGTCAAATATTCAAATTTATGTCTTGTTTATAAAATTATTCATGGTTTATCATCCCCTCCTCTCCACCAGTTTGTCAACATCCGAACATCTGATCAGAGCAGAACCAGACGTGCAGTGAGGGGAGATTGTATCATTCCATTTAGGAAAAGTGTATTTGGCCAAACTGCTTTTTCTGTTTGAGCTGCTACTGAGTAGGACCTCACCCCCATAACCATCAGAAATCTAAATACATATAGTACAATCAAGATCCACTTAAAGAAATTGTTAAATCAGAGCTGTCAACATTACCATTAACTTTTAGACGCGGGCCGGGCTCGGACAGAAAAATTCGCCCGACAGGCATTAAGAAATTTGTTTCCGAGCCCGACACAGTTAAAATCAAATTTTTTTCCTCATACTAATGACACATGTAGCCTACATTTTTTGTGTGGAAAGCCCACTTTTATTAAGCAACTGTAGGAAGGGATTCTGAAAGGTCAACAGAGGAGCGCATCAGCGCACACGGGGGACAACAAACGCAAGTTAATAAACTGTTAAAATGTTCAATGTGTTAACTTTTCCTGCTTGCTTCACTTCCGACTGTGTACAGAAAACCAGGGGAGACTCGTTACCTCAAGGGCCGACGTTATGAAATGAATAACGCCAGGATTAATATCCTGTTTCTGGTGAGACAATGAATAAACTTGGCTTTCAGTCTGGGGTTTATTTCGGACACCGCACAAACTGTGTACAAAACTTTAACTTATTCCACCAACTCCCCTCCGGTCGCATCTACACGTCTGCTTCCTCTTTCTCCCTTATGCCCACTTTCCACACCCACACACCAAGTGGGGATATTGAGTTAATACAGATAAGGTTTTTGATGACCTGGATATCCTTTCATTAGTGAGGACATTTTTATTTTATTTTTTTTTAGAGAAGCCTATCATTTTCTAAAAGAGATCAATCAAGCAATGGGGAGTCTACAATGCTCTAAGGTGCCGGATCCTGACGGATATCTGTCTGAGATTTATAAAACATTCATTAAGATTTATCTTCCACCAACATTTTATCAGGCATCAATTTCTTTGATCCATAAAAAGGATCAGTCTCCATCATTATAAAAAGGCCCGTGAGTCTTCTGAATGTGGTTATTAAGATTAGCCTAGAAAAAGTGCTGCCGACAGACATACGAAGACCACAGATTCAACAGGTTCGAACGCTGATGTGACCGAGCCCGACCCAAACAAGACGATAACTTCTAAATATCTGTCCGAACCCAGCCGTCTGGTACTGTCGGGCTCGGTTGGGGTATCCATGCCTTAGTGTGCATGTCTTTGTCTAATTGTTGGTCTGTTATGTTTCTATTGTACTTAATTTATATTCTCTCTCTCTCTCTCTCTCTCTCTCTCTCTCTCTCTCTCTCTCTTTTTTTTTTTTTTTTTTTTTTTTTTTTTTTTTTTTTTTTTTTTTTTTTTTTTTTTTTTTTTTTTTTTTTTTTTTTTTTTTTTTTTTTTTTTTTTTTTTTTTTTTTTTTTTTCTTTTTTTTTTTTTTTTTTTTTTTTTTTTTTTTTTTTTTTTTTTTTTTTTTTTTTTTTTTTTTTTTTTTTTTTTTTTTTTTTTTTTTTTTTTTTTTTTTTTTTTTTTTTTTTTTTTTTTTTTTATATTAATACGCACGGTCCCTGTAATATAAAATAAAAAACTATCCAGTTAAATCATTAAATAATGCATCCATTTTATGCGGGATTTAGCATTCTTACTTCTGTCTGTACTTTACCTCCCTTCAATGAGTTTAAATAAATTGTGCAAAAATTGTGCATTATGTTGAAATAGCTTCTGACAAACAACACTCCCTGTAGACACCCTCTGTCCCTTCTCATGAATAGCACACAAACCTTAATAATACGATGGACTACTGGGCCTTGAGTTTTGCCATTGATTACTTTCAAATGAATAATTGATACCTATACAAGTTTTTTTTTCTGTAACCAAGCGATATTGAAATCAATAGAAAAACTAAAAAAGTGGCTTACACAGCTCGTCCCAGAGTGACCCCTCCCCAGGCTACGAATTGTTTATTAGAGAGAATTGGTGGAACATCTTTGGCAACACCAGGACCAAAGACAGCAGCAGAGGAAATGGCAGGTTTCCCAGAATCCTCTGGGACAACTTCTCCTTTTAGGGTTACCTCATACTGAGGACCTGATGGCAGCACCAAGATGGTGAGAAGGCTGCAACATAACAAAAACAACCAAGTTAGAAAATTGAGATTTTAACTGAGCAGGGCACGTTTTGGGATATTCAAGGACATAACCCAACCCAAGACTGATGCTTTAAACACTTCATCCATGCATACCAAGAGTATTAAATCAAAATGTATTTGTCTGGTTAAATTTGTAATGGAAAAAACAGCATTGGAAATTTCTTAATGCCAAAACAATAACTACATTTACATACACACAAAAAATGGTAAGTAAAATAAAATGTAAGTCAATGAACAGGTTTTTATTTTGGTGTCACTTTCAGTTTAATTTGGTCTATGGGTACAAGGATGCAAAATCATGAGGGATTATGTTTTCTTTCATCCCTCTGCATTGCTGTCACAACAATACTTTCCAGTCTCAAGCCTCTGTCATACACATGCACTCTTATAAAAAAATAAATAAAAAAATAATAATAATAATGAAACAAGGTTACTTCTCCAGGAAAAACATAGCGGTGTTATCTTGTGTTTCTCTTTCTTCACTTCTGTACTTTTGGTTAGTGCAAAAGCAATACATTTTTGTTTACCTCTCTTGAAATGTTTTGCTGCCCTGTGCTTTGAAGGAGACCACAATGCCTTGCTCCTCTCCCATTCTCAGGGACAGTTCATCAGGTGTCACAGAGAAATTGTCCTCAGCATCACTGCTCTATAAACAGGAATTAGAGAGAGAGAATGAGAGGGAGGGCAAACATATGGATGACATCGCAAAGGAACAGTGGGTTGAGTGTTGGGAGGAAGAAATAGAGATGGAGAAAAACAGATACAATCGAGAAAACAAGAAAAACAGGAGCAAAATATCAATTAATCCCCACTGTATGTACCACACCCAGAGCCTAAAATGCCACAGAAGTTTACCCAAACCCCAGATCTAATAAGAAAAGTAAAGGTCACAATTACCTTGAGTTTCAGCTGCACGTCAATGTTTCCCGCATTCTTTAATGGCAGCGTTTGTTGACTAGATTTACCCAGTGGAGCTGACAGGCTTATAGTCTAGACAAAAGTAGCACAAACAGCAGTTGACTGCCAACTCTTCAGAGGCCAAGAAAAGCTGAACATGAAATGAAACATGATAGTCAAAAAGGTTTTATGTTAAACTTTATGTCAAAAACAAGGGAATGTATTCATGATTAATCTAGCAATTTCATTTCTCAAAGTCTTTTGACATCATATGAAACAAAATATAATTTTAATCAGCAGATAGACTGTACATACATTTTAAATGCAGTTTGGAACATCAGACAGTATGGTGTAGCAAGAATGGGGAGTTCTAAATCCCTTCAGGATTACAAGATTCCCCTCTCTATGGCCAAGACTGTCGCATCGTCAAGTTAACTAACCAACATTGAAATTGTTAGAGGCCCACCGCTCGTAGTACAGAAAGTATCTGATTAGCTTAGTTGTCCACTGACGACGACGACGATGATAATAATAATAGCTGTGTGTGCTATTCTTAGACCAATTCTTTAGACCTATTTTCTTTTTACGTTATCTTTAAATACACATTGTGGTAGTACAATGATTTTCAGTTAAATTCGATTGGTCGATGCAGTACTAGAAAGTCTATCTCATTGCTAAGAAGACTTACTTGTCACAAAACGCATAACATGTGTAATAATAATAAAAAATAAAAATAATAATCTATTTGCAACGTAGGGGTGTGCAGAGCAACACTATCAGTCTGAAAAAAGCCATATGGCAGTTTTACTACCTGCAGGTCTTTAGGAGCATGGACCCTTGCCGTTCCAGACCTGGCCCGGAGAGGAATACTCCTGATCACATGACTCGGACCAGGAGAGTCCACTTCAACGTCCACCCGAGCAATGTACTCATCAGCCGGACCAAGCTCTCCTGAAAAGCGCAACCACAAGGAGTTAGGGTATTTTTCCATGACACACATCCTATTGCATAAATTGTCCACACGTGGCACTGTACAGCATTTATTAACAGTTAACTTATGTACTCAATAGTTGACTGGAATGAACTCTCTACAAGGGATACAAAACAAAGCAAATCCTCTTTCCCACCGCAACTACTTGTGTACTACACATACAGTGGCTTCAGAAAGTATAGAGTTCACTTTATTGTCTTGTAGATTTATTTCTAAATGTATAGAATTGCCATTGCTGAGGGTCTGTCACTTGTGCCCACCAGTGGTGTCCTGTAAATGCCTTTGGTTTAAAGGTGGACTTGTTCAGGTGTTTTAGACAGACATTCCTTCTTAGGGCTGGGCGATATGGAGAAAAGCAAATATCACGATACTTTTGTCCAAATACCTCGATATCGATACTATAACGATAATTGTAGTGTTGACTATTGACTAAAATATTTACACAAAGATTTTTGATAAATAATCATCAGCAATGTGGATATAATGACTAAGTGGGTAAAGGCAAATAATAGAACAGTTACAACAGTCTGTTAAGTTCAGAAAATGACATCACTTTACTGTAATGCAGCCTTTAAAACCAGGAAAAGACAACACTTATGCCATATTACGATATCCAAAATCTAAGATGATATCTAATCTCATATCACGATATCGATATAATAATGATATATTGCCCAGCTCTATTCCTTCTCCAAAAACAGACACGGTTGCCAGAGCTTCTACCACCCCTTTTAGACCTTAGAGTACCTTTTGCCCCAAGACACCTAATGCATCCATTTACACTTTTTGTGTATAGTATTAGTTATACTATAGTAATAGTTTAACACGACATAATGAAGTTTAATAATCAACCTTGTCAAGTTTCAAATAATTTGGCAGTAAATTGAAGTACTGCTTTGAGTAAACTGATCGATGATAAAGACATTGGGCCTCCCGCAAGAGCCACTTGTACCAACAGATTCGTTCTTAAGTGGCTTGTACAAGTGATTTAGGAGAACTTTCTGCATTCACCAATTTTCTCTTATTTTGAATTTTCTCTTAAGCACAAACACAATTTATGAGTGATGACCTAGTATTTCAGGACTGCATTAGATACAACTTGGATGTGTGGGACACACCGGTGACACGGAGCATCAGAGATAGGGTTGGGTACCGTTCACATTGCTTCCAGTACCGAAATTTGGTTCCAGTACCCAATGATAGCTTTTTCTGGTATTTTCACTCTTTAATAACAAAAATATATTTCAGTTGTAAAATTATTCCAAACCTATTTATCCCATTTACTTTTTTTACACACAGATTACAGATTTTACACACCACACAAAATAAAACTTCTCCCTCTCCACTCCCAAACCCGTCTGTACAACCAATAGGTCAAATAATTATTAATTTCTCACACTGCACTGTAACTTTTGTTATTCTTTTTTAGGATGTTTTTATTTTCTCTCTTTTTAACTGCTCTTTAATGTTTTATGTAAAGCATTTTTAATTGTTGCTGAAATGTGCTATAGAAATAAAGTTACGTTGCCTTACAACCTCCAGCCTGTCAGTCAGTCAACACTGGTGTGCCTGCCTTTCCCAGAGGAAGTGTAACTGCACCACGACCACTTTCGGCTCACCATTAATATTATATTGCAGCGACTGCTGTCTGCGTGGAGTTTTGAAAAGTGCAGCAACACTTGCAACAGCTTAACCCGCATTGCCGTGACTCACTGTAACTTTAAAGTGCTCATATTATGCTCATGTTCAGGTTCTGTACACTGCTGCAGCTCCTCTTTTCACCCTGTGTGTTGAGCTCTCCATTTTAGCTACAGAGTGAGGCATCGCATTTCTGTTCCATCTTTGTTGGGAGTCGCACATGCGCAGTACCTAGGTAAGGACTACTAGCCAGTCAGAAGCAGAGTATGAGAGCGTGCCACGCTAGCAGATAGGTGAGCATTACAACGTGTGTTACAAAGTGACAAAAGAGACATTTGTCCCTAAAGTAAAGGCTGGACTACAATAGAGCTGTTTGGAGCAGTTTCTGAACAGTGTTTTCTGTTGGAGATGGTGAGTCCCTTTGTGTGAACTTTGGGCTTTTTCACTTTGTAAACCTATAAACGTGCACAACAAGATATATAACACAATAAAAGGAAAGGGGAAAAGCAAAAAGCATAATATGAGCACTTTAAAAAACTGCTGAGTCGACATAGTTTTGCTCCGTCTGCACTGCAGCTCTGAGCTGAGCCCCGCTCTCTGTCAACATGCAGGAAGGACAGATAAGCTTGCCCTTACGCGCTGTAAAGTACAGAAATTTGGCACCGTTTGTGTTACGTGTGTAACGCCGCTGACCTGCAATCGACCCGTGCTAGACCCATTCATAATGAGTCAGCCGTCAATCTGTGAGTAGCATACGCTTCAGTCCATCGTACTCCCCCGCTCTCCCTATATGAGCTACTGGGCTATCCGGGTCTGTTATTGTTGAAGGAGCTTTCTCAGAGATATTTTTTTTTTTTTTTTTTTTTAAAGAGCTTGTGAAAAGTGGCTTTGACTTAAAACTGAACAATTAGCCCACTTTGTAAAAAATATATATTGTATAGAGAGATTGTGTATCGCCATTCAGCCGAAAAATACAGAGATATGATTTTTAGTCCTGGACTAGGGGAAGATCTGATAAGAATCCGTGTGGCAAGCTGGTTTAGCCAAGGCCAAAAGGGGAAGAAGGCCAAATTACAGGTGTTGGTCATCTGAGGGGCATTTGACAGCAAAGGGGGGACCCGCTATAAGACTTTGACTACAGTATAATTGTGCTTCAAATAAAAAAAAAAAAATCTATTTTCATAACAAACCATTTCTTCTTTATTTCTGAGAGTATGGCCCTCAGGTGACACAACACTCACCATTTTTTTTTACCCCCCATTACTTTGCTTTAGCAGGTCTGTTAATTAGTTGTTAGTTTCTACAAAAGTCGAATCCGTCTCAACTTTTCGAAAAGTAATTTAGTATATTTGGAAAGAATAACTGATAAATATTTAAAGAAACTTTAAAGTGTTACATTTGAGCACAGACTTTGGTGTGGTGTTTTGTTACCTTGTATGGCTATATTTTTTAAATAGGGAAATTAGTTTGGTTGTTCAGTTACTTGCAAAATAGTCTTAAAAACCAACATGAAAAAGAATTGTGATAAGATTGTGATTCATGATCCTGCCTATGAGGTTCCTCAAGGTCTTGGTGTCTTAATGTGGCATTTTTTAACCATTTTAATAATTCTTGAGTGGTCAAAAAAGGGTACATTTTGCACCATATCAGTTTAATGAATGTTAAACCAAAAAATTGCTGCAACGATGTTTGAGACTCAATCTGGTTGACTACCTGAAGAAACGGTGTACTTCTGAGGCGCCTTGAAGTGAACCCAGACCATGAAGCCCTGTGGATTCTGAAAAAAAATGAAGTAAAAGTTAACATGCGACTGATGAGGCCATTTTCACTGCTGAACAAGTGATATAGAGAATTGGAACAGAAACCGTGTTACCCATATTTTAATGTTCAATGTTTCAGAAATAGGGGTGAACGATAATTAGACGATATCCTTTAAAAATGTGTTTTTAAAAGTCTGAGTTACTTAATCACTGATGATAATAATTGGCACAATGTTGAATGAAAACCGTTCTTATTTATTTTCTTTAAAATGTAAGTATTCAAGTAAAAACAAATAATACTAATACTAATTGAACTAGTGTAGGAACATTGAACTCTGAGTAAACATTCAGTTGTACACCTCTGCTGTAATGTAAATTGTGCAGCATACAAGCAAGATGAAATCATAACAATAAACAAAGGTCTCTGTTCTGTAACATATTGCACACCACCATGTCCTTATTGGAAGCAGTCCTGGAGCTGGAATAGGGCAGTGTCAGGCCAGGTTTTGATAGTCCTACTTGGCTGTATAGTCCTTCTGACTGGGATTTACAGGAGTAGTTGGATGTGATCTGACTGGCCCAGGTGAGGGAGAGGTGCAGTTCTGTATGCTTTCTTGATGTTAGAGTATACATAGTTTAGTGTGTTCTTCCCTCTAGTAGCACAATCTACATGCTGAAGTTTGTTCACTATGGTTAGCAGTGAGCCAAACTTGTGCTAACATTAGCATCGGGGGCGGCAGTGTGCTGCTTTCGTGGTAAATAAAATGGCCTGTATATTACCGACAGGGCTTCAAGGTCAGGTGAGCAGCGCTGGGCAACGATCCTGCTGTTGGTACTCCATTCATTATGCACAAAAATGCAGTCCTCTGCCTCTGGTCTTGTCTCAATGCTGCCGGTAGCTAACTCGGCATGCTAGCTGCCGACAACAATCCACGGAGCGCCCAGTCTGGCTATGTACTCCGGGATGTTATGAGCCGCCTGGAAGGCTCTCGTAACGGCTGTGTTGTATAATGGTCCTATATTGATTAGTTCAGTGTGGCTGTACTTGTATAAGTATACACCGACAGAAGAGCTAGTAGCCACTGCACAATCGCGCGCAGCCATCGTTGTTGACATTAGTGAATGTGTAGCATTCCAATGCGTGTTTTGAAGTGTTTTTTTGTAAGTAATTTAAATAATCGATAATGTCAATTTGCACATCGTTAACACAACAATGACAATATTATCGTAGACGATATATATCGCACACCCCTATTCAGAAATTACTCAAAAACATTAATTAATTTAGGTAAATACCACCATTACCTTAGCAAGCTTTAGAGAGAACATGAAACAAAAACATGCATCATTCATTCCATAATAATAATATAAGTCAGTAACTGAGATGCTAAATAAGATTGTAATAATTTTATCAATTCTAACCTCTCCGTAGCTGGCATGCATCACGTGATTCATCACTGAGGGAGAGGACACTGGGGCCATGTGTCCAGCTTGCTGTGATGCCTCAGATGTAATGGTAACAGGGTGCTTGGAAAAGGTGAAGCATCTCCATGCTGAAGCGTTCTGGAGAAATGAGAACCACCAGTTACGATTTAATATTCTCACTGCTGTGTTTTTGCTGCTTTGCAAAGCAAGGAGAAGTTGTTAAAAAAAAGCTATTCCCTTCCTAGAACACCCTCAAAGCTAAGAAACAAACCAGATTTATGCTGGATTTAGGACCAATTGCATCCAGTGTTTGGAAAACCTTTTTTTTTTTTTTCCATTGCTCTACAACCCTGGCCCAGGTTCCCCTAGACCTGAGGCCGGTAACAGCAGCATATTTGAAAGCACAGCCAAAACAATATGTCATAATAGGGCTGGGCGATATGGCTGAAAACTGTATCACGATATAAGTGTTTCATATCGGTCGATATCGATAATTATTGATATTTTTTATGACCTAATTAAAATAAGGACCAGGAGAAAAATATATTAAATTTAAACATTTTTATTTTAAACTTAACCTTCCTCTGATTATAATCCCCTCAGTTATAAAAGCAGAAATGTCAACACAACCATGGAAACCACTCAAATAATTAAAATGTAAACATAAGTCTAAAATCACAGTGAAGAAAGAATAAGTAAGAATTGCTTAATAAGGTGTAATAAAATGGTGCAAAGTGTTAAATATAAACATAGAGAAACCTGAAACCTGAGAAGAACTATTTTCTGCAGCTTTAGTGCTAGGTTGGTAACCTGGCTTCTGGACAGTGCTCAGCACGTCTGCCTCCGTTATTTCTTTGTAGCGTTTAGTAAGGCGCTGATGCAGAGTACCTCTCCATGGCGGTCTGCTACTTGTGCGGTGTAGCAGCTGCAGATGCGCGGCTAAGGTGGTAAAACAAGTTTGCGGTAGTGTTGGTGGGGACGACGGTCAGACTTATAAAATCCCCAAAACTGCCATACTGACTTTTCCTGTTTTATCAACAATTTCCTCGCTCGCTGCGGCACTCACTTTCCACTTATCGCTACACGCCGCCAGTTCTGTTATTGTAGAATGGTAGAATCCAACACGAGACAGCGATTGGCGCGAGCGCCAAACTTGATACTGTTACATGATTGGCTGTTAGAGTGTCACTCCCCTACGTTGCTAGGTTACCAGAGAGTGAGTGCCTTTGTTCATGCAACCAAACTTGCTTCGCAACTTCTGGTTTCTTCCGAAGAAGAAAAACAAGTTATCGAACGTTTTATCGAACGCATTTTCTATTGATATTGATTACGTGTCTATCGCGATACATATCGTTATCGTTTTATCGCCCAGCCCTATGTCATAACCAGTGTAATTAACATAAGTGTTAACAGCTTTGATAACTTTGTCAAACTGTGTTTTTCAGCGGTTTATTAGCAAATGGTTTCTTGCAGTTTGTCATGTTTATGAGAATACAGCCATTGTAAGTTAATATATGAAGTTGAAGCTGACTGACAGCCACACACTGTCAACACCTCTTTCCTCTGCAAATCTCAAATCTCACAATTTGAAACGGGCAAATCTCAACGAACCAAGGAGTTGACGTCAACTAGGTGGCTCCTCCTTATTTGGCTCTAGTCTCCATCTTTGTCATACCCCAACATTTACGTAGGCTACACCACTGATCTGAGATTAGGGAGTCTTTTGAATAGGTCGTGCAGATCTCAGAAATTGTATACACTGTTAATCTGCTATTTTATCACTAAATTCACTTCTGAGACTTTTTTATGCGAGAAATCAACTATGTAGAGGTCAAATATGGTCCGTTTTACAAAAATGGAAGGCTAATTGCAAATTTTGTCCGACTGTGTGTCAGAATTCAGCGGCCGGTGCTGCCTGGGTTACTGCCTCGCTGCCCGGCCTGTTCTCAATCACAGACCTCGGCCCGCTGTGAGCTAGATGGAGATCCGTCACGGCCGGAAGCCCAAAGAGCTCGCTCGATACCCGCGCAAAGTCACCGTTTCTGGGTGACTGGACTACCAAACGCCGCTGCCCTGACAGAGCTCCAGGGCCTGCAGCTCCCCTCTTCCTGCTAAATGGCCGGTGTGTGTGAGTGAGAGCGCGGTCAGCAAGCTTGTTACGCCCGCATATGTGTGTTGAGTTATTTAAACAAACGATCGGGGAAATAAACGCCTCTTGTCCGCGAATCTCATTGACAGAGCCCGCGGTTGGACGGAGCTCTATCTATGAGAGCTAGCTAGCCTCCTCATAGACCTCTGAAATTCACAAAAATGCATTAAATTGAAATCTGACAACTGTTAGCTTTGTAAGACCTCGGGGTAGCTGTAATATATGTGGCGTGACGAAATTCTCACTGCAAATATACTCGAGTTATGCCGAAAGTGCAGCTAACTGGCAGCAAGTTTTATCCATAAGATTGAAGGGACACTAGCAGCTAACAAAACCCCTCATATTCACAAAAATGCATTAAATTGAAATCGGACACAACCGTTAGCTTTGTAAGACCTTGGGGTAGCTGTAATATAAGTGAAATTCAAAACTGTAAATATACTATTGTTATGCTGGCAGCCAGCCAGCTCCGCGGGGCCCTGGTAGCCCAGTAACCCAGAAACAGTGACTTTCTCCTGGGTATGGAGCCAAGCAGGCTCCTACTTTCTCGTCAGACTGTCTGGAGCTTATGAAGTCCAACACATCTTACCAAATTTGCAATTAGCCATACATTTTTGTAAAACGGCCCATATTTCAGCTTTATATAGTTCATTTCTTGCATAAAAAAGTCTCAGAAGTGAATTTAATAATGAAATAGCAGACAAACATTGCACTGTCTTGTCTCCAATGTATGTGTGAGTGGTTGCTCAACCAATCACCGCGCAGCTCATCTAAATATTCATGAGCATAACATATTTGGAAGAAAAGCCCTCGTTACAAATTTGGCGTCATATTCACAGGGTAATTAAGGGCCCATAAAATACCAAGCGGGCAATTTTCAGCCCAATCAATGTTACATACCCTATTAGGAGACCTTAAGTAACAGTGTAAAATACCCTATATAAATCATTCTATCACCCGTTTAAAGCTTTACTGCGTAACTTTTTTATATTAATGAACAAATAATGGTCATTCATAATGGAATGAATAATGGTGTCACCCAGTGACTTTCGTGCACAGAAAATCGAGTGAAGAGAATTCCCTCTTCTAGGAGTCTACTAATACCCCTTTTCCACCAAGGCAGAGCTGGTGCTGGTTCGGAGCCAGAGCCTAGTTTCAAATTGTTTTTCGACCACCAAAGCACCAGCTCCGAACCAGTAAAAGTGGTTCTTAAGTAGCACCAAATCATTGTTGGGCCAGAAGTAAGAACCGCTTACGTCAGCGGCTGGGTTACCTTGACCAACAAGACGAACAGAAACTTGTGACCGCCATTTTTGAATTAGCAGATAAACACGATGGACGCGATTAAACAACAGCAGTGGTTGAAACAAGCTGCTTTCTTGCACTATAAAAAGGTGAGCCGCGCGAACACGTTGGATCCGCCGAGTTTGGATGCCGATGTAGGTCCGCAAAGCCATGAACAGCAATAGCAAAGCAATGTCCGCCATTGTTGATGGTGTGTTTGTGTTTGGCGCCGCCGCGCTAACGTTGCTGGGAAAGATGACTTATACAGTGACGTAAGACCTGGCTCTGTGCTGGCTCTTTAGCCTGTGGAAAAGCAAACCGGTTCTTTGGAGGCTCGTCAGTCGAACCAACTCCGAACCGGCACTAGCTCTAGCTCTGAACCAGCACCTGGTTCTTGTTGGTGGAAAAGGGGTAAAAGAGTTTGGTGTTTTAAGCCCCCAAGCAGCACTGCCTGGAAGACACTAAGATTAGGCAATGGTTAGGGTTAGTGGCAATTTCCACCGGTTGCGGAACGGCTGCGGAGTAAATAAGGTTTCCATTAAAGTCAATGTGTGTATTTCCACTGACTGCGGAACGACTGCGACTGCAGCTCCGGCGGTCCGTAGACCTCCGGAGATATGCAGAGCTTCTATTTTTGCCGGATGCCGGAGAGCTCGGCAGTAATTCAGCACATTCAAATTGTGCGGGACAGGAAGTCGAGCACAGAAACAAAATAAAAAAAAGAATTAAAAAAAAAAAGAATTATTTTCAAAATAAAATACACCGTGCTCACAGCGGATCATATTTCCTACACTTCACCTTGAAAACACAGCACACAGTTGTTTCCCCTCTACTCCTCTGTATGGAAACAAACTGTTGTTGGTTTTGTGGTTCTATTCTACTTGAATTTGCGAAATCTCGTGGGTCCTCGTGACTTTAGCCGTTAGTCTTGGCCAGCTCCGAACCAGTAAAAGTTCCGCAACAAATCCGGACCTGGTGGGTATTGACAGATGGCAGAGCATGGAGCCGTTCTGCAACCAGTGGAAATTAGGAGTTAGGGTTAAATTAAGGTGCCTTGAAGTCGGCGGTCGCAGCAGTGACTTGAAGTCGATGTTGGGGGCTTAAAACACCATTGAGCTGGGGGTGGTGCGCGATCATCGCTTGTATCATGCGCCGACAGTTTTGCGGTCATTACTTAGAATTCCTCATGGGGGAGACAAACTATATGCACTATAGCTTTAACACCGACAGGGAGTCAACTTAGGCCCGGCAAGCAATACACTGGCGAAAACCCTGGCTTGATTTGATAAAGTACAGGCCAAAAGTTTGGACACACCTTCTCATTCAAATGAGTTTCCTTTTATTTTCATGACTATTTACATTGTAGATTCTCACTGAAGGCATCAAAACTATGAATGAACATATATGGAATTATGTACTTAACTAAAAAGTGTGAAATAACTGAAAACATGTCTTATATTTTAGATTCTTCAAAGTAGCCACCCTTTGCTTTTTTATTAATAAAAGGGAAAGAATTCCACTAATTAACCCTGACAAAGCACACCTGTGAAGTGAAAACCATTTCAGGTGACTACCTCATGAAGCTCATTGAGAGAACACCAAGGGTTTGCAGAGTTACCAAAAAAAGCAAAGGGTGGCTACTTTGAAGAATCTAAAATATAAGACATGTTTTCAGTTTTTTCACACTTTTTTGTTAAGTACATAATTCCATATGTGTTCATTCATAGTTTTGATCTACAATGTAATCTACAATGTAAATAGTCATGAAAATAAAGAAACACATTGAATGAGAAGGTGTGTCCAAACTTTTGGCCTGTACTGTATGTCGCAGAAGTTTGTATCAAATCAAGCTGTCGATCATGTTCATTTAATTGTGGAAAGCCAAAACAGTGATTGCGATTAATATTGGATTTATTGTGCATCACTTGTAGAAACCACATAGGTGCCACTGGAGGTCACTGTTTAACTGTTGTGGATCAGCATACAGTATGTGTGTTTGAAATTAGTCTAAGAATATGTAGAAATGTACTGATGACTCACTGCGCTGATAATCAGACGGATGGGCACTGTAGCATGAGTCCTGTTGATCAGGTTAAGAGGAAGGGATTTGGCACTGCCTCCTGGAAGGTCTCCAAAATCCAGACATCCAGATTTGCTTACTTCAACCTGAGAATCAAAATGAATTTAAAATCCTGTCTTAAGTACTTTTATACTTCATCCATTATCTATAACTGCAATAATTGCAAATGAGAATATGTTCTCAATCGACTTACCTGGATAAATAAAAGGTTAAAAAATAAATAAAAAAACCTGCCTTTTCACTTTAAACACCATGTCGGTACATGAATATCAACCCTTAAGTATTTAAGCCTTATTTCTTATGGATCAGGGGTCTCATATATTAAAGACTATGCAGGTTTCATACCAGAAGATGGCATACACCCAAAACTTGAAAAGTACGCGCACACAGAAATATAATTTATAAAACCTGCGCACATGTCCTTTATACATCATGTGGAGGCGAGCAAAAAATGTATGTCATCTGGGATAAGCAAGAAAAGAAAATTTGCAGAGTGGCAAATGATGACAGGGCGGTGCATTGCACCTGAACCATGGCAGAAAAAAGGTCTAATGTCGAAGTGGAAATCAAGAAAAGAGTGGCGGCGCACAAATTTTGGTCGCACTCTAGAGCCATGTAATGATGTTACACTTCAAAAAACGAACAATGATCTAACCATCAAAATGAACAAGAATTAACTTTAGTCTTAAATGATTTAACAGGAGTTAGGAGGGAACTGTGTTAAGATTAATAATATCACATCATTTTCTGTATGAATCATAGTATAGTATTACGGGTATTTTATTTGCTGAACTGTTGACATTTGGCAAAAAAACCCAGAACTGATTTAATTGACAAAGCACATCATGGCTACACTTGCAATTTGTTGTATTTTAGCAAAATACTAAAAGCAGCAGAAATGCAGAACTGAGTAGGCTACATTTTGATATCTGTTTATTTATCACAAGTAATATTGCAATATTCAACAACATTAGGGCATATCACATATTTTCCTCATATTGTGCAGCCCTTATAACTACCCTGAAATTGTGTCAGATGCAGCACAGTGTCGCAATATTGTATCCGTTTCATCTTTTAGTCTAATTTGTTTAATATGTAAATAGTTATTTCTTTCTAAATTATCTGATGTTATGTAGTCATTGTTTTAACCTTCGTTTGACTAGTTTATTACTGAACCCAGCCATTACGCACCGTCACATCCTGCGCCACCCACCACCACAAGTAAATTCTCAACCTGTGGGAAACACTGAATTCTGTTTTTTTTTTTTTTTCATAGTCGACGTCATGCTTCATTTTGTAATATTTGGTGAGTTTTCGGGACGTTTCAGTTAGAATTTGCCACGTTACAGAGCCAGACGAGACTTTGCGGACGGCTCGCACATTCTCACATCAAGTTCATTTTTATACATCACACCGTGTGTGTGAGAACCAGCGTACACAGGCTTTTCGTGCGTATGCAACGTTTTTACATGAGGCCCCTGGTTATTTTGGGTTAAGAGTATGATCTTTGCACTGCAGGCCCTCACCTCTAATGCAGGATTCTCTGCTATGGCAACCAGCACCACCCTTTTAGCAAAGATGTTGGCCCCTGCAGCAACCTCTGTCTCTGCGGATGCAGGCCAGGAGCAAACACTGAAGATACACTGGTAGACACCAGCCTGTGGAGGGATGAACAACACCTTCTGCTCCTCTGTACTCTTGGGGGCAATGATGGTCTTGTTCTTCACTATAAGCCACTGGTACAGCATGCTATCCACCTGTAGGGATTGGCATCAAAGACAGAAGAAAAAGTGATAATTAAATGAGTATTGTCAGCTGGTTTAGACAGATATTTCATAATAACTGATTATTTAGTTGTCTCAAAGTTTTTAGGCAACTAATGCCGCGTTTACCTCGGAACTCGGAAGCCGCAACTGGGAATGAAGTCATACCCGAGTTGAATGCGTTCTATTTAAAAGTCGGATTTTCATTGTTTTTAACAACAACAACAACAACAACAACGTGAAGTCCCTCTGTTGATAACAACGCATTACGCCGTTTTTGTGCATGCAAACAGCGTAACAACATGTCCACAGATAGAAGTTGGACATGCCTGTGTGAACGACTGATTTAGTGACACAAATGAGACAGAAGTGCTTATAACTTTAGGTTACTGCAACTTTCACAACTGTTGATACAGGGGGGAGCCATGTTGGAATTTGAACTCCGACTTTGACCTCGTAAAAAACGAGTTCCGAGGTAATTAGAATGCGGCATAATTACGAGCTGCCCTTTCTGAAATTTTAGGGGTTTTGGACACAATTTTGAAGGTACTCTTAGCATATGCATTTTGACACTGTATAGAATTAGTCACAATTATGTGCTTCCGGTTTACCTTTTCTCCATCAATGGCCAGGTTAGTGACAGTGATTGACACTTGCTGCCATCTCTCAGAGGGGTTGAAGAGGCTGAGGGAGGTTTGTGAAGCGATGCCTACACAGCAGTTGTGAGGGAACCGCAGTTCTTCTGGCACCACCACTTGGCCTGAAGAGGACAGGGAAATGGTATACAGTAGCTGATACAGGGAAATGCTGCCCCTCCAAGCAAAAGAAATGGTAAGCAATGTACTTTCGTAAGTGATGACAATGTGATGCAAAGACTTACTACACTATAATGTACTGCAGCAAAGACAACTTTTCTGATATGAACAAGACAATGACAATATCCTTGTATTTAACAAACTGTAGCCCACTTATAGGATTAGTTAAGGTATGACGAAGAATATTAATAAGACAACAGTCAAATCCTAATGTCAAGAGCGTACACATTATATATTAAAATAGGCAAAAGGAAGTTCACTTTCTTATAAACACCAAGACTACTGTTACCTCTCAGTTCCTCAAAACAGCCTGCAATCAGAGTCTCTGCACCATATTGACCGAAGGGTTTTCCCATCATTCCCATGTCCTGCTGGCCCTGATGGGGTCTAGGGAGGGGATGAGACCCAGGCAACTGAGAAATTCCTAGAGGACCTGATGTGGGATGTCTCACTGTGAAATTACTGTTGGGTATGCCTGGAAAAAAATGGAAGAGGTGGCTAAATACATTTAACAGGTATATTGCATTATAATCTCCGCCAAAGAGGTCATGTGTCCTGTGTGGTTTGTTTGTCTTTTGTCTATCTGTCAGCAGGATTACAGAAAAACTACTGGCTCGATTTTAATGAAACTTGGTTAAGGGTGTACAGGGCCAAGGAAAAACCCATTACATTTTGGAGCAAATCCCAATCACGGGGCAGATACTCTGTGGATTTTCACTTTCGTTAACAAAGCAACATAGTGCATTCATGTAGCGCCAGAATAATTGGAAAAGGAGTTCCCAGTCACATTTCATGGGTTACCTGATGCAACGTGTTGTTTAATTGCTCTGATCAATTAAATACAACAAATCTTTTTTGTTGCATCCATGTTGTTCCCACATTATGACTTAAAGCTCATGAACACTAGGACCATCTAAGGAGCGTGTGAATGCACCATTTGTCTAAGCTGAGGTTTGCACTTTCTGAGAGCCCTTCTACTTATCAATGTTTTTCTGGGTATTTTACAGTTTTGTAACACATAACTCAGCACCTTTATTTATGAAAGCAGAGAGAAAAGACATGCCTGTAGAGGACACACTGTAGAGACTGTTTCCTGTTACTCCCACATGATAAGAACTAGTATGTATTGGAACTTCAGGTCCCAAATACTGCTGAGCCAGCTGAGGGTTGAAGACAGAGCGTCCGGCCAGGAGGGACTGCATATCTCCTTGGTGGGGAAGGTCAATCAAGCCAGCACATTGGGGCTTAAAGCTGGGGATGGGCACATAGTGAAGTCCCTCTGATGAGTAGGATGGAGGCATGCAAAGGCCACTAGCATACACTGACGTTGATACTGAGCTAGCAGCTCCCCACTTCTGGGAGCTTTGAGAAGTTGCAGTGTTGCTAGTTTGCTGAATGTTCAGATTACTGCAATAGCCTGAGTCAACTTTGGTGAGCTGCCTTACATTGGACTCCGAGAGGTGCTTGTGTTTCCTGCACTCTGCTGAAAGATCACCAGTTCTGTCCCTGGGGTAGTGGTAGTTACATTCACTCTGGCTGCGAGTACAGCTCAGACCAGAAGCACTACGTGAGGGCTCTGGGCTTTTACACTGCTGTGCTGGTAGCCGGTCCAGACTTTTAGAATGCTCTGGTTTGACCTGGTCCAGGTTTTTGGGCAGGCCAAGAATATCAAGGTCAGCATCTGGTTCCACAGGTGGAGTTGGACTGATTCTGATGATGGTGGTGCTCAGTGCCATGGTAGAGTTATTCTATGGACAGCAACAAGACAACAACCCAAGATAATTAGTACCACACATGATAGGGACCTGACCATTTCACAGAGCACAGCCCTTCATGTCTCATGAAAGAATGGAATGTTCAGTGCTATTGCAGCCAAGGATAGGTATGCTTCACTTTCTACGGTACCTTTTGCCTCTCAGGTGAAGGCACGACAGTGCTATCATTCATTGAGATGTATGTGAGCCTGCTGAGACTAGGGCTGAAGCAGATAGACTCAGGAGAGAGGTCAAGACCTGGATGTTTGTCTGCAAAACCACCACTGGATGACGCAGGTGACACCATACTGAGAAGAAAAGACAAAACAGGAGCAAAGTAATGAATAAACAGTGACTCAAAATGCAAATGTACCATGTCTGTCAGTAGTAATAAGTATAAGTAATACAATATGTATACCCATTTCACTTGAATTGTATTTTTATGATTGCATGTGACAAATAAATTCACTATTCAATGGTTCTCAAATGTTTTACACCACGTACCACTTCAGAAAGTATTAAGGCCTAGAAGTACCACCATTATGGCCCACGTTAGCATGGTCCTACCCTTTTTAGCTATGGACAGTAAACATAGGAAGCAGGTATATTTATTGCTGACCTCATCTGACCCGGTCCAACTGAATCCAATTTGAGGTGACTCGGGTCCCATCTCCTTGCGGTTTTGTGTTTGCTGCTAGCAGGTGCTGTGGAGACTTCACCGCCGCTACTCTATAGTTTGAAAAGGGCTGCTCAAAATATTCTCCTCCTCATCCACACTCATCCTAATAGTTCCTGTTTGGAGCCAAATTGCAGGGTTTTTGACTGCCATCACAGCCAACTAAGCATGGACGTATGAACGTGACTATGTAGCAGGCTGATATCGAAACAAAAATATGTATGTAAGGAAATAAATATTTTAAATTACTTATCATAGTTTAAGTAGTATTATTGGAAATGTTGCTGTATTTCTATAGCATTAGGTTTTAAAATTTATTTCATTTTTTTGTTTTTAAATATATCCGAGATTCAATCTGTGTATAGTTAGTTAATGTATAACTATAACTAGAGGGAGCTCACATACTACCAGTGGTACTTGTACCAGTTTGAGAACCAGTAAATTAATTGATTGAAGTAGTAATGTGCATCAGCTTAACAACAGAAACAATTATTCCGACTACACAGACTAAATATTTAATATTAATGTGAAGGTTCCTTTTCTTGTTGAGTAATAATTTGATCAATTTGGGTTGAATAAAACTGAAGCCACTAAAAGATTACCATTTATTAAAAATTATAATACAAACTTAATATTCAATGCTCTTTATTTATCGACACCATGTATGATACAATACCTATCAGCACTGGGAATGGAGGTCTGACTTGGAGAGGAGTGAGTAAGCGGAGAGGTGGATGGTCTGAAGTTGCACTGCGTCTCCTCCACACAGGGCTCAGAAAAACCCTTCAGCAAATCTGAGGAACAAAGTTATTGTTACCACACACATTCATGATGTCATCTCAATATTCTCACAGGGGCAATACTTTGTAATCATGTGAAATACGGTGACCACTGATCTCAACAGTTGTTTGAATAAGGGCGATTATTGCCCAGACCACTGTTGCATATCGGGTGGCGTTAGTGTTTGTTTGTTGCCAGAAATCAACATTTTTTCAGTTCTTTAAGCCACAGTTTTACAGTATACTCTTAGATCCTGATTGTTTTACCTAAATGTTTTAACAAGGTAAAATACTTTAGTCATCAGACATCTAAAGGTTTAGGTTTGCTATAAGCTGGATTTGGACTGCCTCTTCTGCTGCTAGTTTGTTTGGTTTGCTTTTAGCCCAGCGGCTAGGCTAGCCGGTTTGTTAGCTTTTAGCACTTCATGTATTTCATTGTGGATCTTAAAGCTAACTGCTAAAAAGCAGTAATCAAACCTCTTTAAAAAAAGAACTAAGACAACTCATTAATGACATATTATATCAAACCTCCCATTTCTGGGTAAAAATCATAGAAAAAAGTTGTTTTCCCATCAACTCAACACCTTCCTGGCACTAAATAACTGTTTTGATGCACTCCAATCTGGATTTTGACAACATCACAGCACTGAGACTGCTTTCATGAAAGTCCTAAATGACATCTATTAAATACAAACAATGGCAAAGTCTCTTGTGCTGGATCTCAGTGCTGCGTTTGATACAGTGGACCATAAGACACTGCTGGACAGAGTGGGCAACTGGGTCGGACTCACTGGCACAGCCCTTAACTGGTTTAACTCCTATCTGCAGGAAAAGAGACTATTTTGTGTATGATGTTCCATACAAATTGATAAAACTCAGTGTTTCCCATACATTGATATATTTGTGGGGGCATGCAAAACACGCTCCTTGGGGGAAAAAAAAAATATGGTTGGGCCCTGTTCATACTAATCAAATGAACTGGACTTTGTTGTCAGATGCGAAAGCCCCCTTCCCCTACTGCATTATACCATTAAATTAAAAATTTTGATTTGTTACCTGCAGAATTTTGTATAAAAATATTTGCAGTACAAATTAATATAAGAAGTCTGCACCTCTTTCCGCACGTACACCCCCCACCCAGATCAGCTACCACCAAAAATAGAATCTAATTTTGTGGGAAACACTGAAACCAATAATTACATTTTGTGCCGAAAATAAATGGTTAAATGTTAGAGCTCAACTTGAAGCCCTAGGGCCCTATTTTAACGATCTGAAACGCAAGTGTGAAACGCCAAACGTAAGTAGCTTTGTGGGCGGATCTCTGGCGCTGTTGCTATTATACCGGCGGGATAAATGACTCTTGCGCCCGACGCAAATCTTAAATGGGTTGGTCTGAAGTAGCTAGGTGTGGTTTGGGCGTAACGTGAAAATAACCAATCAGAGCGTCATCTCACATTCCCTTTAAGAGCAGGCGTATTGTTCCGTGGCGGATTGCTATTATGACGGTGGATTTGCCTGGCGCACGCCAGCGGGAGCCGTACGGGATGCGGCAAAGTAACAAATGCCCGTCTTGGCCGGGTGGCGATGTTGCTGCTCCTCTCGGGCGCGTCTCCTCAAGTCTGAAGAGGATTGCTGCAGCCATTCAGCATGGGCCTCCAAACGCACCACCTGCTCCTGTTGTGCCCCTTCCTCCCCCCACTCCATCTCCGTCCACCCGCTCCACCAGGAGCGCATCGCGCATTACTCCCGGACCAGATTCCGCCGGAGTGTCCAATCCAGTTCAACATCACGTCTCCTTAAGTCCTCTAATATTTCCTCATTTATGTCATCAACACATCCATGATTCATGGAAATGTGTAAAACACAACAAGCCACAAAGAATGCTGCGACTTTTTAAGGACTGTACTGTAAAATGCCTCCTGATCTATCCAAACACATGAAGCGAATTTTCAGTAATATTTTTCTTTGTAATTATGTATGGTTTTCAAAAATGGGAACTGCTGTAGATGAGAGAAGTGTATGCGCGTTGTGCACACACTACATTATGGCCAAGCATTCGTCCCTAAAATAGCATCTGAATAACGCTACTGACTTTAGACTAGCGCCACTGACTTTAGACCAGGGTTTTTCCTGGTCAGTGGCGGAATTGTTTTCTGAAACTGCAAAATAGGACTACGTAACGTTTGCGCCGGAACACGCCTCCTCTTTTCGCTGAACTGCCCCCGGGAGCGCAAATACATTCCCTAATTTACCGACGTGCGTCTATGGAGGGAAAAGTCCGCTGTGCGTCGGGTGCAAAATAGGAATGATACATGCGTCGGTGTACAAAGGCAATTGCGCTGAGTGCAAGATAGGGCCCCTAATGTGTAAAACTTTAAACCATGTGAGGAATCTTGGTGTAGTTCTGGACTCAGACGTAAACTTCAAAATTCACATCGACTTGAGAAACTTGTTCAATTTTATATAGTCAATTTGATTATTGTAACAGTGTGTACAGGTCTCTGTAAAAAACACTATTTAAAACACTGCTGCCCAAGTCCTCACCAAACCAAGAAATTGGAAAACATCCCCCCTGCTCTGAGTTTTGCACTGGTTTACAATAGGGCTATTTAGGACAAATTTTGTTTTGTTTTTCGCATTTTTGTTTTATGACCGGTTTTCTATTATTTTTGCTTTGTAGGTTTCTGCTTATGTAAAGCACTTTGTATTGCCTTGTGTCTGAATTGTGCTATATAAATAAATTCCCTAGCCTTAAGATAGAAGTCTCATATTTTCTGGTTTTTACTCACCAGATGCAGGGCCTTGTGGAGGGTGGGTGTTCTGAGAAAAGAAGCCAACATGCTTCTCCACAGAGCTACGAGGTAGTGGAGTATCCATAATATTGCTGTGTGGTAGTTTCTTCTCTGAAGAATTACTCAGTCTGTCCTGCTGCTGCTGGCCTGCACTCCTCACCCTCTGTGGCGGAGAAGAGGAACCTTTAAAACAAGGCAGGCCTGACCTCCCTTTCCTCAGGTCTGGTGGGGTTCTTGGCAAGCCGGGTGAGACAGCAGAACCTTTATCACTCTTTTGTGAGGTTTCTAAAGAAGACCTAATATTGTTGGATGCTTGTGGGTTCAGTTCTCCTGACTTGACTCCATTTTCTGAGAAGGTCCTGCCTGAGGAACCACATGTCTTGATAGCAGAATAAGTACAGTTATCACATGCAGTCATTTTGTCTGCAGGAGGTGTGACAGTTGAAGACTGCCCTGATCCTACAGACCTACTGGCAGAGCTGAAAGATGTACGAGGACGAGGAATAGAGCTTCTTTTTGGGTGACCCTTATGACCTGGAGATAATGCATTTGGAGGAGGCACTGCAGAGGAGCTAGTGTTTAATGTTCTCTCTCCTCCTCTGTCTTTTGCATCAGTTTTTGTGGGCTTCTGTTGAGTCTCACTATCCACTCGCTGAGCTGAGCTCCCCTGTTCCTCAGGATATCCTGTCTGAGGGTTTCTTTGAGAGCTGTTGAGGTTGTCAGCCCAGCCAGTCAGATCAAAGGTAGTGTGTGCCACAGAGGCATCCATGCTGCCTGAAAGATCAGTCTTTTTCAAGTATTTCTCCATGTCGAAGGCACTAAGCTCCCCAACACAGGTGCTTCTCTGCAATGTCTCCAGCATGTCGCTCTGATCTGGCTCAGGGAGGAACTATTTAGAGAAAGAACAATAAATTGAGGACAAAACATTGTTCATTTACAATTGAGCATAAACATTTAAAAAGGTACCAGGGTAACAGAAAACCTATTCGCCGAAACAATAGATACTGATATGTCTGTGATGTTATTGACTTTGCTCCAATTCTCTCTCACACACACACACACACACACACACACACACACACACACACACACACACACACACACACACACACACACACACACACACACACACACACACACACACACACTTTTTGATGACCTGGATATCCTTTCATTAGCGAGGACATATAAATTGTGTTAGAGAAGCCTATCATTTTCTAGAAGAGATCAATCAAGCAATGGGGAGTCTACAATGCTCTAAGGTGCCGGATCCTGACGGATATCTGTCTGAGATTTATAAAACATTCATTAAGATTTATCTTCCACCAACATTTTATCAGGCATCAATTTCTTTGATCCATAAAAAGGATCAGTCTCCATCATTATAAAAGACCCGTGAGTCTTCTGAATGTGGTCATTAAGATTAGCCTAGAAAAAGTGCTGCCAACAGACATACGAAGATCACAGATTCAACAGGTTTAAAAAAAGTTGTTTTTATAACCTTGGCAGGCTTTTTAACATCATATACCCACCTGGTTCCAGAAGTGATTATAACTTTGGATACAGAAAGGGTTGAGTGGGATTACCTCTTCTCAATCCTAACCCTGTCAAAATTTTGATTTTGTGCAATTTTTTATTTTTTTAATTTATTAAGCTTCTCTATGTCTCCCCTTTGGCCTCTGTACAAACTAATAATTACAGGTCTGGATATTTGCCTTTGGCCTAAAAGGCAGGGGTGTCCCCCTATCTCCAATGCTCGTTGTGGTGGCTTTTGAACTACTTGCAATCTCTCTGCGAGTATCGCAATACTATCGAACAGTGGTCTTGTTAGGAGGGTCACACTATGACTATGAGCACAAAGTCTTGTTATATGCACAGGATTTCAAAGCTCACCAGTGATACTATCTATGGATCCAGAAATTATAAATACTAAATTATTTGAATTTTTAATCAGTGTTTGTGGTGTTAATATTCAAAGTTGGAAGTTAACTTTTACTGTTAGCTAATAAATAAATACTTTAAATAAATTTGAAAGAATATCAGTTCATAAACTAAATAGGTCTGTAGACCTATCTCCTAGAGGTAGCAGAGTGTCTCATCACACCCCTACTATCTCCACACGGAAGAAGGTCTGACTACAACACAAATACATTCTAGAATAGGAGAAAAAAAAAAAAAAAACTCTGGGATGTTTGCATTTTTTTAAACCAATCACAATCGTCTTGGGAAGGACTAAGTTCCAGATGCAGTGACAGTGCCTCTGCAAAATAGCTATATAGTCAAATAGTCATGGTTATAAAGTTAATGCCATAAACATATTCTTTGTAAATCTTTACAATCATTCACGAACAGAACCAGGTCTGCATTATAGCATGATAAAATCTTTTATCAAAACTTTTTCAGTGAGCAACGTTAGCTCAGAGGTTGTTCTTGTTTTTTCCTGTAGGGAAGGGATTTTGACACACAGATAGCAGCAAGGAAGGGCCAAAGCTGTATGGCTGGCTTGTCAGGTTTATCCTGAAAAGGATCAATATTAGGGGTGGAACGGTACATGTATTCGTATTGAACCGAAATGGTACGGGCATCACGGTTCGGTGCATGAATTTACACCGAGAATACACGGTATGAAAATAAATAAAACTTGCAAATTAGCAAATTAATTAATGTAATGCGAAACTAATGTAATGCAGAACTACGGTTAGCAGGTTATTTAGGCACACCTAATCTGTAGTCCCGCAGCTCTGATTGGAGCGCCGCCTATGTAGCCGAGCTCCGCCTATGTATGCAGTTTAAGGGCGTTTTCACGGCTGTAGTTCGTTTGCTTTGGTCTGAATCAGTTGGTGAGGTAGTAAACTTGGAGCGATTTGCCCTCGGTCGGTTTGGTTTGGTGGGAGCAAGAAAGTAAATACAGGAAGAAGGTCCTGTGTTCTGGTCTATTGGTCAAACCACCTCATTTCATTAAAATTATCAGACAAAGTTTCGCAAGAGACGTTACGTCTGCTCTGGTCACCGAGACTTCGCTCTGCCGGCGTCTGTCTCCAATTTTAGTGGCAGCTGGTTTGACCACGGAGATACGAGTGACGGACGGCGAGCTTGACCGCAGTCTATTTCTGTGATAGAAACGCTGCAAGCTGCTAGTTCGCTGCTCTGCTGTATCGCAGATTGCTAAACACACCTGACTACAGGAGATACTAGCTCAGACTGGAGGAAGATATAGTTGGTGCAGTTCGAGTACGGATCACGTTCTCACCACAAACGAACCGCTCGAGAGACCCCATCTTCAAGCAGGTCTCGGTGCGCTTGTTTGGTCCGCACCAGAGTTTGATTGCCACGTTGATGTGCCATACACACATATACATATATACATATACATATATATATACATACATACATACATACATATACATACATACACACACACACACATATATACATACATACATATATATACACATACATACATATATATACACATACATACATATATATACACATACATACATATATATACACATACATACATACATACATACATACATATACACATATACATATATATACACACACACACACACACACACACACACACACATATATATACACACACAAAGTCTTACATGTTTAGCTGATTGTGGTTGCTCTGTGCAGCTGACAGCAGGTTGTGCGGTCTCAGGTCGATTCTTCGCCCTACTTCTCCTGGACAGCTCCATGATCATGGCAGCCAGCTGCGATGGGTCAGTGCTAATTGACGCATCAGCAATGGCTGAAGCAATTGTGCTGATACTCAGCATCAGATGGCTGCTGTTATTGTTGGGGGACACACAGCTTTGGTTACCCAAGCTTGAATCAGAGCCCTCACTGTGGTCAGATAGTGCAGCTCTAACAATATGGTCCTGAAGAGAAGAAGTGATTTTATGTCAGAAAGACCGCCACACCGTGCATGTAGTCCTACATAGACATATTGAAATGTCAACATATCCAAAAAGTACCTGTACCTCCTGTTCACATGGTTCTGGATCTGTATCACCTTTCGGTGATATTCTTTCACCTGGTGCCTCAAGAGTTTTGTCCAGGTCCTCTGCAAGGAGATGATCATAACTAACCGTTAGAAAAGCACAGTTTAAATCATTTTAAAATAAGCAAAAGCACAGAAAACATCAGGTAATACTGTATGAGTCTAAAAAGTGATTCTTCAAAATCAGAAATACTGTGAACACACCTGGGTTGAGTGTTTTGTCTGCTTCGCTGAGTTCCATGGTGTCATTGGGAGGAGAGTTGTCTCTGGCAGAGAGCTCTGAAGGGTGGATTAGGGGAAATGGTTCTCTTTTCTCTGGAGAGGTAATGATGTAGCCAAAGGATGGCTAAAGGAACAAAGACCAAACTTTTAATACAGGTTACAGTCAAAATGACTTTGAAAATATAAACGCAAAAGGCACAAGTGAACGCAACCTCAACTTTACACCATTTGACTGTATGAATGTCTTGACAGTTTTATTTTCTGAAACAATTTTCTCAAGCATTAATTATTTCTGATATCTCCTGCTAACAAAAAAACCCACTGGCAGCTAGACCTTGTCAGCTATCAGACGCCATCTGCATATCAATGTTTCACATCCCTTCTATGGCTTTATCTATAAATGAATTCTTAACAGCTTTCAAATGAACCCCCCCAGGAGACAGAGAGAGTACATTTTTTTATTTCTTTAACAACTTAAGAAAGCAATTTTACTGACCCGTTTAACCCCATCCACATCATCCGTGCTGCCCAGACAACCCATGGCTTCAGAGCGTTGTCCAAAAAACTGCCCAAAACTCAGTCGCAGGTAGCTTTGGTCCCCCTGCTTAAACTCTGAGGAGACCTGGGAAGCCCTCATCAGGATGTGGCTATTGGTGGGGGCCTTCCAAGATGAGTCACTGTGAAAGGTGCTGTTACTGCTGGCTTGTTCAATCTTCTCCTCCTGTGTGAACAACAATACTCACAATTCAATTTCTATTCAATTTTATTTATAGTGTCAAATCACAACATGAGTTGTCTCAGGACACTTTACAGACAGAGTAGGTCTAGACCACACTCTATAATTTACAAAGACCCAACAATTTCCCACGAGCAAGCATTTGGTGTGACAGTGGCAAGGAAAAACTTCCTAGGACAGACTGATGTAGCCCACCTAAAATGCACAGGGCCAAAGTATTGTAATTGCTGTGGTTCTCCATTCCCCTAGATGCTTCATGTTTGTTGGCTGAGCCACTCTGTGTTGCGTGGCTAAAGAAGAGCAATGACTTCTTTTTTTTTTTTTTTCTTCCCCCGCTCGTCAAGTGAATCGTTAGATGAAGACAGAGTGAGATAAATTTTGTGAAACGTACCACTTAACACACTGTTAACACACAATGTTGGTATTGCCGTTTACACTTTTTTTCCCTCCTTTGGATAACTTAAGAATCTCCGGTGAGTAAAACAGGAGGGAAACTACTTGCTAGCATGCCATCTTAGTTTGATTAAAACCAGAGGGATAAGCTATTCTAATAATTATGTACTATGTGCATTTTATGTTACTTTACTATTTCTGTTATGTCCTTTGACAATTTAATAAAAACCAGTCGGAGATGATAGGTTTATCTTTGCTAATCTACCATTGCAATTTGGAACGCCATTTTGTTGCATACGTGTGCGTTGTTAATGATAAGATGGCGTAACGTGAATTCATGTATGTTTATTCAGCTATGAGGTTACTCTAACGGGCTAATGTTTTCAGGCTTAGAGCCATCATAAAGAATGTTTGCAACGTCTTTTGCCGTCCTATTCGTGGCTATATGATTTTAATGAGTTCAGTAACTTTCTAGATTAGACATGCTGAACCTATAAAATGTAGCACTTTGCACAATTTTTTACTGACTGTGTCTTAAGTCATATTTGAGGTGGTAGGTTACACAGTGCATTATGCTCATGTTCAAACTGAGTGCAATAGAATTTGAGTTAGTGATTTTGAATGTGTCAGTGATAAAGCCATATACAGCTACTAATTAGATATTTTGCATTGCTGTATGCAGATTGGTTTTCTTTTGTGTGCATATTCTGCAACTGTAGAGAGAGAGAGAGAGAGAGAGAGAGAGAGAGAGAGAGAAGAGAGAAGAGAGAGAGAGAGAAAAAAAAAAAAAAAAAAGAGAGAGAGAGAGAGATTCTACTGCGAGCCAGTGATTCGGCGATTCTGGAATGTGACTGTAACCAGTGGCCATCAACCCAGCAAGCTGGTGGACTGCACGCTTTTGGATACATCATACAGATAAGATTATGAGATCACCAACGTTATCACACACTGCCCGGTAGTGATTTGAAACAAGGCCTTTTATTCAACAAACCACACAGGAATTGAACTGAAACTCAACTGAGTTGAACACTGAACTAATTGACTGGACTGATTTTTCTTTTAAAATGACTATTTTTTGGGGGTGTTCCAATTGTTATTGTTGTATTTTCTATGTATGACTCACAATCCTTGTAGAATGTAAAAAATGTTTTGATACTGCTTTTGCTATTCAAACAGTGGTCGTAGCCGATTCACTTCAAGAGCCAAACCTAATTCTGATTTCTAGTGCTTAAATATCATTAATACAGGTTATTGTGATATTCCCATTGATGCTTTAAGTTACGTTAGTTACACTGGCAAGAAAACAGAGGCTGTGCTTTACAAAATACATTGTTGCTGAGAGGTCTGCTAGTATCTCCACTTACAATATAGCAGTTATATTATATTACATTACGACAAACCAGGTCAGCATTTCCCCTAGGTTGACTGCTTCGGGGCAGCGAGGGCTGGGGGATGTACCACCATTCTGACCACTTGCAGACAAGCAAAGCATTTAAAGGGCTATTTGTTAAACCGAGTCTGGCACAGTGCTCACTCCACATCAAACACACTGGGGCTGCATCACTTCCAGCTAACGTTAGAACAATAAGGGCAAAACAGCATCACTGATCGGTTTTAACCGAATGTTCTCTGGTCTAGCTCAACACAAGAGCAAAGGATAATGATCACGTGGAATTTTAGAATGAATATAGGGGAAACACTATTTATAAAAATATTGGCAGATATATATTTATCAGATTTTTTTATTCCATAGCATGCCACTGCAGAATGAATATAGGGGAAATGCTGAATGTAATCCAAGTGAATTTGATTATTTTTAGTATGTGTTAACAGATGTATGTTCATCGGGTATTGGCTGGGGGAAAAATGGGGGCTGTTGTATACCTGCATGAATTGGTGCTCCTTCTCAAATTCCTCCTGATCCTGAGCCATCTTTTCCAAAGCATCACCTGCAAAGGGGGAATGAAATTGGCCAAGAGTTATTCCGCACACAAAAAACACTACATTAGATGAATTTCTTAGTATTACAATAAAGCTGTGAACTTTGTACATACAGGCAGGAACAAAGTTCTCAGTCTGAAACTGGCCAACATTCTCGGATGCCTTCCCATCAACCTCTTTCTCAAAGGAGGAGTAATATGCCAGGTCTGTCACCCACTGCCCTTCTTCATTCTGGTACACAACATTATGAGTGGCATTGGCACCTGAAGAGACGAGCAATGCTGTTAATACACTATAAAACAGAATTAAGAGATGCAGCAGTCGAACCCGGCCGGTTGTCAGCTTATTGACCATACGTGTTGCATGATGGTTTTACGGTACGTGGCACAGACAGCAACACTTGTGTTGCAATGGTATGAGATTTTCACAATAACTGTCATAGAAAATATCATGGTTTTATGGTACATTATTATCAGTTACAATTGAATGAAAACAGAATTTATTTTTTTGTTGTTGCTTTATTTCAACTAGTGCAGTGCCCGTTGAGAACGTGCCTGTGCGCAACGGGACGAAAGCTTGGCCTGTGGTATTTCTACTTGCAGCTTTCTTGGGAACTGCTCTCCAACACCGGGATTCCTTGTGTCCTGTGCAATACATGCCATGACATAGTTGCGTTCCCTAGCAATGCAAGAGTAGAAGGGTCATTTGCAACACGTTGCTATTTGGGACCAGGCTATTTCCAGGGGAAAAATTTGTTCAAGTGTCCAAAATCTCCAGTCTCCAAAATCTCCAGTCTCTCTTCATTTGTGTGTGGGTTCTACTCCTGCTTGCACTCGCAAATACCAGTGGGAGAATGTAACCTAGCACATTGACTCAAGTAAAGTACAACTCAAAATTGTATAGTGCAATACTTTCTTCTTTTGTGCTACTTTATAGCTCTAGTTACTTTGCAGATTAAGATTATTAATAACAAATATAATCAACTAATAAATTATAATGTATTCTAAATTAAACTACCGAGCAGAATATAAAATAATGAATCCCCATCTTTTCCAGCTGCAACATTTGAACACATGAAAGCATCACCAATTATAATTCAGGAATCTAATATATATGAATCTCAAATTTGGCATTCTGGATAATGAGTAGTACTTTTACTTTCAGTTGGCTACTTATATTTTGATGCCAATATGTGTGTACTTTTACTTAAGTGCGATTTTTAATGTAGAAATTGAGTATTTTGACAATGTAGTGTTCTGAGAGAGGCATGCTAACGTTAGGCTAAGGTTAACTCCTTAGTCAGTGCAGCATTTTCCGCGCCAACGTACGGTCTTCAGCAAACAAAATGGATGAACTCCGGCTGCGGATCATCACTAATAAATGGATTATGGTCTGCAACATCATGATTTTAAACGGAAACATGGTAACAACAGCACTGTGCAACAGCATGTGCATGTTTCACCATGGTTGTCTTTTATGGATGATGCGTGTGACATCATAAAAGCAAGAAACACGAGTGTAGATGACTTTCGTCACACAGTTGACTACTCACTCACAAACCCTCATACACATTGGCCAACTCTGGCAGACTTTTCTTTTTTAACATGAAATCTAAAAAAAAAAAACATGAGAGTAGTTGTAAAACGTACTCTCACTCAAAAAATGGTAGCAAAATCCATTTGGTCGCAGTCTGGAGCCCTGGATAGATGATAAATAGTTGACTATAATAGGCCTACATACACCTGTTTTCTTGGGAAAGTAAAACATGTTAGGTAAAGTGGGATATACAAAGAAATCTTGTTGGATTTTATTTATACAAAAAAAAAAAAGCTCTGTCCGGTAACATGGAAGCCTTTTTTATTTGTTTGAGTTGAGTGAGAGAAGGTCCTGTAACCTGGTGCAGTTTTGGAGAAAATGTTTAAATGTCGAATTTAATAGTTTAATTGTGCAGATACCATTACATTTTCTATTAAATAAAGTTTACAAAATTGTTTGCTTATGCTGTCAATTCTAGTTCTTAAAAGTCCCATGACATGATGCTCTTTGGATGCTTTTATATAGGCCTTAGTGGTCCCATAATACTGTATCTGAAGTCTCTTTCCCGAAATTCAGCCTTGGTGCAGAATTACAGATACTAGAGCCAGTCCCACAATGAGCTTTCCTTAGGATGTGCCATTTCTGTGTCTGTAGCCAATGAGGAGGAGAGAGGGGGGGGGCAAGGTGGAGGGTGGGGGTGTGGCCTTGACCAACTGCCACTTTGCTCGTTTGAAAGCCATGATGTCTCTCTCTCATGGGTGGGCCAAATTCTCTGGGCGGGCAAAGCAGAGAAAGGGGAGGTAACCTTGCTCCTTATGACCTCATAAGGAGCAAGATTCCAGATCGGCCCATCTGAGCTTTCATTTTCTCAAAGGCAGAGCAGGATACCCAGGGCTCGGTTTACACCTATCACCATTTCTAGCCAATGGGGGACCATAGGCAGGCTGGGGGAAACACATATGTTAAAAAACCTCAAAGTGAAATTTTCATGCCATGGGACCTTTAAAAAGAAATTTGTGGAGAGGCAAAATCGGAATCGGCTGGTCGGCATTTTAAAAAGATCGGAAATGGTCAAGAAAATTGCAATCTGTGCATCTCTAAACAAAATGTGTTAAGTTTCATCACCTTTTATCAACTCCATATGTCTGATCTAAACATCAAAGATAAAGCCAACCTTGTTGAAACTCCAGCTCGTCTGGGCAATTGTTCCACCCATCATCTGAATCTTCCTGTTCCTGGTGGAAGCTCTGGGAGAAATACTTGGGCTCCAGAGAGGTAGAAAGGGGATTGTTGTCATCCTCACTGGTAGTGCCTGAGGACTCCGCAGCAGTCACATCACCACAAGGCCCTCCCCTTAAGCCCAAAGAAGGTCTGGCACCATCAGGCTCATCTACTCCATCATCATCCTGTTCGTCATTGGATTCTGGCAGGAGCACCTGAGGGTGGGTTGGATGACAGAAGGTATAGAGACTGCATAACAATGTAAATTTGTTTGGATGTTCATACGCACAGAGTAGTCAGGATCCGGTATAGGAGACTGCACTACTCAGTATGACACGATGTGCCCTGCTATGACATGAACTACAACGACTACCTTCGAAGTCACTGTTCCATTATCTTTAATGTGACCATTATTTGCCACTGTTCATCACGCCCCCAACCGGCCCCGTCAGACACCGCCTACCAAGAGTGTGGGTCTGCCGAGGTTTCTTCCTAAAAGGGAGTTTTTCCTTGCCACTGTCGCAATAGCTACTGCTAATGCTTGCTCTTGAGGGAATTACTGTAATTGTTGGGGCTTTGTAAATTATAGAGTGTGGTCTAGACCTACTCTATCTGTAAAGTGTCTCGAGATAACTCTTATGATTTGATACTATCAATAAAACTGATATTGATATTGATATTTGTGTCTGAACACCAATTATCATGGTTTTCCCTGCCCATCTAACTCAAAAGCTTTTTTTTTTTATGACAAAGCTATTGATGTTTTATCAGCCAAAGCTTTGATGAGCTTATACCAAGCAAAATCCAGTATGGAGGCAACAGGTGAATAACATTAATTGAGCGACTAATTGCCGTTAATCAGGAGGTAAATGAATGTGCGTTTGTCACAGGGATTAAAATTAGCACCCATTATTGAATCACTAAGGGGTATAAGTAGTTGGGCTCTGGTTTGAATTATGTGCATCAATCTACATACCACCTATGCCGTCCAGCTTTGTGTGTGTGTGTGTGTGAGAACTGTTAAAGTTTGATGACTATTAAAGTTCTGACTTAAAAAAAAAAAAAAAAAAAAAAAAAGTGCACCTAGGCCAAGGACAGAAGCCAGATGAGACAGTTCAGGAGGAAAGTGAGGGTCAGTCTGAGACTCAAAAAGAAAAGAGATTTTAGAATTCAAATATTAAGGGTATCGGTAAAAATTTAATTAATTCAGTTTTTGTTCTTTTTCATATTTGTCAGCAAAGCAAGCACAGAGCAAGTAGCTTTGACCCAGCATTGCTCAAAAACCATAGCTGGCTCATGAATATGCCTGGTGGGATTTTGTATGTACTCTGCAGAAAACAATCCCTCACATCATGTTCATTTTAAACTCATTTGAAAATGGTTTTTTTTCCCCTGGATTCAATCCACCGCTGTGTCATGACAGTGTGGGCAGTAACGGTGTGTGCACCTTCCTTAAGTGGTGCCAGTGAACAAAGCTCGGAGCAGCCATGGTCTGCAGAAATCCGGCAAACAACTTGAAATGGGTCCCAAAGGTCCGCTGAGCCTCAGCTAATCCGAGCTCTGTGCACTGGTGCCATGGAAGGAAGGCACACGCCATTCACTAAACACTAGGGGCGGTACGGTTCATGAAAAAACATCCAAACCACTTGATCCGCTTGTCTCGGTTCGGAGCGTGTGTGCCGCATAGTTCGACGCATGTGCAATGTAGCCTTGTGCCCGTATGTGACCTCAGACAGTGTGTTTCCCTTTTGCGCGAAAGAAGAGGTGTGGACAAGTTACCAACAAAACATTTCAGGCCGTCCTGCCAACCTGTATACATTTTAACATCAATGTACGCTGTAACGTTTTTACACTCTGAAGTCGATGAAGTGGCTGCAGTTTAAATCCTGTGGGGTCTCTGCAGCGGGCGAGGCTGCTCAGTTCTCCCCACGACTGACGCGCACACACACAAACACACACGGTGGAAGCAGGAAAAAACGGAGAGGAGACATACAGGAGGACCTGACAGCTACGCTCGTTATTGTAAGTGCAATGATAAGTTCAAGTCCAATAAGTACTTTATCAAACCGTATGAATGTGTCCCAGCCCAGAATAGGAAATTAACACCGTAAACTGTTTTTATGTTTAACGTATTCTGACTTATTTAAAAGACGGAGCTTTAAGAGTTCCGCTCTTTTTCTTTTAAAGGATACATTTTTGCAAGAGCTACACTAAAGTTGGCAGTTTGATAAATGCAAGTTATTTCAATTGATATTCTGTAATATTTCAATCTGTGCTAAATGTGCACATAAGTTCCCTGTAGATGGCAATACACATTCTCCTTTTTTTGCCAAATAAATGAAAAGCTTGTCGAAATCAATGTCTTCCCTCTTGCTGTATCAAAATCTCAGCTAGCTTTCCTCAGATCGTCCCAATAATGTGCTTAAAATCAAGTCAAATTCAGTTTGTGCATGATTACATGAGATAACTATATACTTATTTAATGCTGAAGTATATGTGTTAAAGATTAAAAAGAAAAGAATCGTACAGAACCGAAAACCGTGATACGAACCGAACCGTGGGTTTTGTGAACCGTACCACACCTACTAAACACACCACCTACACAAACATGACATAAAACTGGATTGAAATCAGCAAAGTATCCCTTTAAATGTGCAATATTACATCTTCCATCCACTACAGTAAGGACTTTACAGTGGAGCTGCCACACTCTTGATGTCTAGTTAATACTTGGAGATTGCATCTTCAAGATTGCCTTCTCCATGCACTTTGCCAATAGGAGTAGTTGTGCCAAAGCCCATAGCAGGGATACTGGTTTATGTTCTTTTTAACCCGCTGGTCTTCATTGCTATAGCCCTTAAAACCCAACTTGCTAGCGCAGTTAAGAAATAGATTCTATAGCCTATTTTTCTTTAACTACGCAACAAGCTTTTTAAATTTCTTTTTTAAAAGTGGCTATATGTAACTTTTAGTTTGGGTTGATTCCAGCAGCCGCTTTGGACAAAAACGGTGGCGCTTTTACCAAAGATCTTTTCTTTACGGTGTTTTATTGCCCACTGTAGATCACTGAGTTAGCATTACAGGGAGGTCACATAGTATTTTGCTCAGACAGAAAATCCTTCATTTACAATAAGAGAATGCGTTACTGATGTATTGTTGCATTTCAAGTGTTGCATACGGTAACTAAGCCTTCTTTGGATGTCTCGTGAGCAAAACCTGGTATCCCTGTCACTGTGTCACGAGCCAAAGCATTAAGAGATTATTGTAGCAACCAACTAGGGGTGCAAGATATATCGACTCAATATCATTATCGCAATATCACGTTGCGCAATATTATATCTAGGGGTGCAAGATATATCGACTCAATATCGTTATCGCAATATATCGCTTGCAATAAGTATGCAATATTTTGTTTATTTTGTGGAGCACTGCGTCTCGTCAGTTGGCTGTGTGGCTTAGTTGTGTTTGATTTAGAGCCCGCTTGAAACGCTATAATGATCATCATTTCATTGGCCAGTTACCATGCCACTTGCACACGTTAGTACACGTCAGCACACGGGTCCACTATGTGACAAACCCTATTGAGCGTACCACGTGTGTGCATATTTCGACAGAGTGACAAGAGCATTTCATGAAACCCAAGGACACTTTACACAAGTATAGGGGGACACGGGGAAAAGAAAATAGTAGGCTAACACAAATACGGACTAAAAGGAATAAAACGTCTGCATTAAATGGGAGGACGTAATTTAATGTTGGCTACTGGCGTACAACAACATTGCACAGTGTAAAGTTATTTTATGAATAAAATATGACATATTACATTCCAGAGGGCTAATTTGGGGACATTTTTGAATCATTTACAATCCCATAATTGTCTCCATCTGTTAAAAGCCCAACTCAGATTGACTCAGTTTCGCCCGTTGTCTTTCATTCATCCCTTTTAGCTTTTAGATGTTCTTCATTTAAATTCCTTCTTTTCTGTGATGGCCATGCCCCACTATCATCCATAATTACAGCAGATAACTTCTAAAAAAATTTTTTCAATACAATTAGGCCTATATAAAGAAATCTCCTGCTACCTTTTACCTGGCTGAATACAGATACTGGCTTTGTAGCGCCGTCTACCTGCTGCAAATCATTCTGTGACTGCGGGGGAAAAATCGGACACATTAATAAAAACTATATAAAAATAGTGTTCTTTTCACCGTTAGTCTTGTTTGCTGTTACAGGTTATTTATGATCATCAGCTGAAAAATTGAACAGTTTCAGAAACGTGTAAAAGTTACATATAGTCAATTTAAATACCGGTTATATTGTTTTTTGTATATTGTTTAACTGATGGTAGTTATTGGTAGGGTTGTGCCGATGTCGTCCATCGTGATGGCTGCCCGACATCACGATGGAGAGCAACCATCGTGATGTGTCTCCCCCCCCCCGGTCAAACACACTAATCCTAGTCGCGGGCGCTGGACGGGAAATTGACAAGTGCGTCGGTCTTAAACTAGCAAAGACACAAAGACAAGATTGGCTGTAGTGATACATTCTCTCTCTCCCCCTGTCAGCTGTAGCTCGCTCTACCTTCTAACGAGCAACAGGCTAATTCACGAGGGTGCTATTTTATGTGTGAGCTAATATTGCGCATCTGTTCATGTGCGCTGCAAGAGTTATGTTTCTGTTTATTGAATGCGTTATTCAGTGCAAACATAACCGTGAATGTAGTTTAAACTCAGTAATGATGGTATATTAGGTTATTACTGTCGCTCTGTTGAAGGCAGACGTCCCACTGTACTGTCGTTACGCAGATCACGGACATCTGATTGATTTTACTGCACCGTAGTTAAGTGAAAGTAGGTCATGTTGTAAAACCTACCAGCAGGGCACCATTTACAGAGGGCATTTAAATGTATCTCTAATCGTTTCTATGTTAACTGTTGGCCCATAGTAGTAGGAAAAAATATTTATGTCACCTCATTGACTCCCTTCGGCCTATCTGCAAATGAAATCGCATTCACCGATGGCAGTAGTCGATGATAGAATGATTATATAGGGTATTTCACACTGTTCCTTATGGTCTCCTAATGGGGTATGTAACATTAGTTGGGCTGAAAATGGCCTGGTTGATATTTTACTGGCCCTTATGCATCCCTGTGTTTTGGCCCTATTTGTAACAAGAGCTTTTCTTCCAAATATGGTATGGTCATGAATATTTAGATGAGCTGCGCGCTGCTTGGTTGAGCCTTAGCCCCGTACACACACATAGAGAGTTCATAAAAATGCAGCGCAGTGACGATACAGACATTTCATAGCCTACAAAAGACGTGTGTAACGCCGCTGACCCGCCAAAGCGCATTCAACCCGTGCTGGACCCATTCATAATGAGTCAGCCGTCACTCTGTGAATGGCATATGCTTCAGTCCATCGCACTCCCTCTCTCTCCCTATGTCGGTTATTTTATTTTTTTTTAAGATTTCGGCCTTTATTTTGATAGGAAAGCTGAAGACATGAAAAGGGGAGAGAGATGGGGTAATGACATGCAGGAAAAGGCTGCAGGTCGGAGTCGAACCTCTGTACATGTACCAACTGAGCTCTCCGGGCGTCCTCTCTCTTTTAATCAGTCTGTTATTGTTGTGAAGGAGCTTTTTCAGAGCTTTTTTATTTTTTTATATATCATAGGCTATTTATTTCAGATAACTTTCATTTACATGTGTTGCAGCTGTATATTTTCAAACTGGTAAAGGAAATCCTGTCTTTACATTTTATTTTAATCACAATCTGTTTTAACAAAAGAGCTTGTGAAAAGTGGCTTTGACTTAAAACTGAACATTTAGCCCACTTTGTAAAAAAATACAGAGCTATACATTGTGTATCGCCAATCAGCATTAACGCAAGGAAAAATTTGGGTGCACCTAAATTTTGTGCTGGTGCACCTAAATTAAAGAGTTAGGTGCACCAGTGCAACCAAGGCAAAAAGTTAGTCTGGAGCCCTGTTAGGCAAATAGGGCTGCTGGGGGTTGCAAGGGGGAACACACTCTGCAGCCTAAAAAACACAAAGAAACTCACACACACATAAAAAACATTGCTTTTGTCTCACTGTGCTAAGAAGCAAAAGCAAAAGTTTAACTTTACTTTAAAGGATTTCAATCAAACCTCTCGTTCTAAAATGGTCCTAAATTAATTTAAGAGTAGCCCACTTTTTTTAAAGATTGCTGCACCAGCAATAAATAAAAGGCAGATTCTGTCTCCACTAGGGCTGTGCAATTAATTGAATTTAGATTTCAATTTTGGCTCCCAACGATCACCAAAATAGTATAATCGAGAAAAAACGATTATTTTGCCATGTTCTGTTTTGCAAGAACACTTATTTTTTGTGTTCTGAATGATACGCACACGCACATCCGCCCCTCCGCCCCTCCCGAAGCCAGTCAGAGAGGCAAGTCGTGTGCATATCATCCGCTGGAATTTAAAAACTCAGCGCGAGTAAAGATGGCAGCAGCGTTTGGTGAGCAAAAAAGGCAAAACCAACTCCGTTGCCTGGGAACAGCTAGCGTTAGCTAACCCTGCGGTCCCTCTGCCTTTGCCCCCCTGCTGTAGTATACTGTCTATAGACGTTGTATTCCCCCGACACGCTGTATTCACTTAGTGTTTAAAACTTTTTCCAGCTTAGTGGGGGTGCATAGGCATACTGCTCAAAACCAACATGAAAAATCATAGTAGTGTTCCCTCAGCATTTAGTTTTGTTGTTAAACTGTATGTAAATGAGCAGGGACGTTAAATCACCTGTTTCACGTAACGTTACTCTAAGGTACCGTCTATGTGCTGGATTCTTCCTAAGGTTAGCTAGCAAAATAAGCCCACTGACGGCGACATTATTGTTGATATTACGGCACAATGTTTAGTAATGACAGTAGTGGTCATAGTGAGTGAACATGTGATGTGAGATGCACATTGTGTTATGTCTGTGGAACTGGTCATTAGCTGTGTAACGTTATGTGTGATATCTGTAAAGTTGAACCGACTCACAGCAGTAAAACAGATTTTATTCTGATCCAAAGACTCTTTGTGAGTTAAAGGACACTAACGGATTATACCCTGGACACTATCCATTATATCCAAATGTTAATGAGTAATCGTGTTAAATAATCGTGATTTCAATATTGACCAAAATAATCGTCATGAATATTTTTCCATAATCGAGCAGCCCTAGTCTCCACAAAATTATCTTTTGAGTGTTTGATGGTTACTATTTTGCTCTTTTCTTCTTTAAAATAGAAGCCGGGTATCACCATCATTTATTTGAAGTAATCAAAAAGAAGCAATATTATACATCATAATAAAATAAACATATGCACGCAATAGGCCAATTAAAATGATGAGTCGGGCTGTTATAGTTAAATTAGAGTTGTCATGCATCTGTACTCACCAATGCCTCCTGTCGGTCCAGGACTATGCTCCAGTTGACAGGAGAAAACCTCTGAGTTCCCCCTGATGCCCCAAAAGAAGAGCTGGCCTCTCCTATTCCTACAGGACCCACACGGTCACCCATCTGCAAAAGAAATGTGTAATTCAAGCAGCAGATCTTTAAAAAAAAAAAAAAAAAAACTATTTAGATGTAAAAGTGAAAAACTAGAATATAACATCACCATTCATTTTACATGCAGTTTAGAAACAAAACTAAATGCTGAGGGAACATTACTACATTATTTATTTTTGGTTTTGAGCAGTATGCATCCCCACCAAGATGGGAAAAAATAAATAAGCAGTTAAGTGTATACAGTGTGTTGAGGGAATAGATGTCTCCTGCAGTGGGGAGTCAAAGGCAGAGGAGGGACCGCAGCGTTTGCTAACGTTAAGCTTCTTGTCTCATCTGGGGTCTGATAAACAATAAATTCATCGAATTCAGTGCCAATAACGCCATTTTCCAACCTACGGTAGCTTTCATATTTCACGAGACCCACATCAGCAAGTGATGACATCTTGTCACTGTTTCAGACGCTCATCATCCAAGGGTAGAGAGCAGATGACGGACTCGGTGTACTTGAGTTCAGTGTAGGAGACGGCTCTGCAGAGTCATGGAATTATGACTTTGACATTTCATAAAATGCTAAAGGAGCGGCGGTAACTATTTTGTGATGTTAAATGTATATAGCATAAACACTCTTTATTCTATATTTATGTTCTTGACTGTTGCAGTACTTTGCTTTATTGTTCATTTAATTTTAATATGTGTATTGTATTTGCCAAACACCAAGGCAAGTTCCTTGTTTGTGAAAACTTACTCTGCAATAAATCTCATTCTGATTCAGATGAGGGCAAACAAAGTAATTAAGGTTTACAAAATTGAGGTCTTCAATATGCACTAAATTGTGTATGAAATCTCCCAAAACTGCATGAATAAATCCTTCGCACTGCAGATAAAGCACAGATGTCTGACAATTAATCAGGGATGCTAACTTATTAGGGGTGAAAAAGGTGAGAAAGATGCAAACCCCGTAGAAGGGTCTGGTATGGGCAGAAAAGTGTCACTGGAAATTTGAAAATAATTGAATTTCTATTGCTCAATTAGAATAATTGCATTAAACACCCAATTTAATTAACAGTTTCAATTTGTATTGTTTACTTTGAATAATTGCAGTGAAAAACTGAATTGCATAATTTGAAATTGAAAAATACAAAATTTTATTCAGTTACTCTGAAACTTGATTGATCTTCCCTGAAAATGTAACTCTTCATACTTCCACATTCAGTTCTCACAATTCAAATTTAGTTCACACAGTTCAAATTTCAGTTAACTGAGAGACACCCTGTCGTTGAGGAAGAGCATTTAAGTGCAGACTCACAGAACTCTTTTGCTCTGCGTACGTTTCGATAGTTTGTTTATTGGATAAAGTGGTGGTAGACAACTTTTTAACAAGCTAGTGCACTAGTTGAATACATTTATTTTAGAAAGCCCCTCTTCTTAAGGGACAATATTAGGCTATTGTAACAAGCGTTTCGTTTAACTACATTATAATAACGTAGGTCCAGTTTAGCTAGAGGTCTACACCGTTGTCTCATGAATTAGTCTCATGTTACAAAATAAATCCAAAAATCCCAAATTGTTTAATTACATCATGGTTATGGAAGTATTAGCCTTGCTAATATTATGTAAGCATAAAAGAAAATGGAACCGTCACTGGCTAACGTTAGGTTAGTTGGCACTTTGGCTGAGGAGCTTAACTTATGTTGCAATCGTCAGAAAAATTGTGAAGTTAGTAACGTTATATAAATAGCAACGAAGTGCTCACGCCAGGCGTTCTACAAGTGGAATTTGAAATAACAAGTACGCTAGCTAACAATAGATTCCATGGAAATACTGTTAACACTGAATGTTACATCCAAATTGTGATGGCCATTGTTCACTTAAATAGTGGTGGGCTGGTCTGGGTCTCAAAAGTCCAGGGCAAATGGTTTACCCCATCCCTGGATTTAAAGCACGCATTTTCCCCCTATCCTAGAATAGATAAACAGTGTAGCCAACTATACTCCAGCGCTGACACAGGCGTTGTGGAGATAGACTTGGCAATGAGAGTCTTGGGTTATCATAACGCTACTGTAAGAGATTCTTACCAGCAGTCAAAAACTGAACTCCCAGAGGCGGCCTTCTTACCTCAGTATGTCCTGGCAGATTCAAACTGCCATCCTCATCAACAGCACTGCTCCCCACAATCCCCAGCCCACGCAGGACATCATACGTGGTCTGGACAACAGTCGTTGGGAGAGGGATGGTCGAAACTCCACCGTCATTTCCACTTTCCTCACTCCCACTGCTCCCATCCCCACCTCCTCCATCACCTGGAGTAACACAATGACATCAAACAAATAAGTGCTCACCTAAAGATTTGAGGAGACTGACAAGACTAGGTGTGCAACGCATCACAAAACTCACGGTTTGGATCGGATCACGGTTTTGAGTCACGCATCGGATACATTTTCAAATCAGCACAAAAAAGGGACGAATTTAAACAATTTAGCAAAGATGTAATAACAATAATAACTTAACGACAAAAACAGATGAGAAAAGGGGATTTTACCATAACTTTGAATGCAACACAAGGTTTACCAGTTTCAAGTAAATGCACCATTTAGTCATGTCGGTGTTGTTTTTCCGACAGCAGTGACCAGTGCTAGTTTGTGTCTTTTCGCTCATAGGTTTAGCGGCATACTGTTGTACGTACGTCCCGCTGTTGGAATCCTCTACAGTGAAATACAGTCACACTTTTACACCATTAAGCTGTCAGCATTTTAACCGCGTTTAATCCAGCTACTACCTAACGGTAGGCTAACATCAACGTTACCTGCTGCCAAGTGTAGTGTTAATTAGCGTGACATGCATCAATGCTTCGGATGTCAGTTTTGGAGCATCAGAGAGCAGCGCAGACATTTAGGTGGCACCGAAATCTGCGTTGCTATTCCGTCCAGTAGATACCAGTCATTTAGGCACTGGTGCCATATTAGCACCAGATTTTAACATGCGCCGTTCACGTGAACAGAAAATTGCATTGCCTGTATCTTTTCACAGCAACCCTCCATAGAGATTTATCAGCCTACTTTAAGCAACAGCGACAGTAAAAATGTATTTCACACCATTATGGTTAGACTTTGCAATTCATCTGCGGTTCACATGCATATTCTGAACTGTGAGTGTTGATCTGTGCAGACCACGGATCTTAACAAAATTAAAGTTCCCCCAAAACTAGGTCCTTGTTAAATGCAAATCATGCCTATATATGCCTTCACTTTGAAATAGCAAGAAAGCAGGAAAAACAGCTAGAGAACAAAAAAGAAAAGAAATAAGGACGTATTGTACCAGTCACACAATAAACTAGACAACACAGCAATAAAAAAAAAAAGCAGAAACAGACAGAGAAAAAAAAAACAAAAAAAAACAGGTGGTGCCAGAATATCACAGTGCATGATTAAGGGCATAGCACAGCAGCAAACACACAAATCAGGCATTACGGTCTTATCAAGCAATATCAAAAATGGTTTCCACACCTTCAAGAAGTAATTTTGGGAATTCCCTTCGTTAAAACGAATCTGTTCCATCCGAGCCATAGAAAGCATTCCATTGAGCCACCTCCAGAAACATGGGGACAGTGGAGACTTCCAATCAAGTCATTTTGTTTTCAGTTTTTGAAGGAACTCGGCTGGTTGGTTGTGTGGAGTGTGGAGGTAGTGCCGGGGCTGGAACCGCCAGACACTCTGCAGAACTGGCTGGCTGTCGTTAGCTGAAGACCCTTCTCAGCATGTTAGATGTTTCTCACTTTCTGCAGGAGACTCCAGCGCCCGTACATCCAGCGTTCCCAGTATAATTGCTTTCTCGCTCGCATTAGAAGCAGTAGGCTCAAATACGTTGTAAGCAAATGGCTTTTTACCTTAAATTCAGTTTTTCAAGCCAATTATAGCTAAACTTGCACTTCCACATGCCTAAAGAACAAAACATGTTTTATGTCTGTGGTAGGCTAATCCGAAAGAGGCTCGCACCAATAACACAAAAGCCGATTACCTGCAATTTAAGTTGAATATTGGTCTCATTTTTAGTCGTAATACAGCTAATTTGTTTTGAACAAACGAAAGAAAGACTAACATTACAACACCGCGGAATAAAAAAAACAACAACATTGCTCCGTAAGGCAGCATTACCTGGACGTAAGGAAAATGAAGACCTGTTGAAAATGATTTAAGACCTAGACACAACACTTTAGGAAATTTAAGATTTTAAGACCCCACGGAAACCCTGAGATTGACAACGTTTTTAACCTTACCAAATTTTACACCAAGTATACATGAATGACTATTTTTTCATGAAACGCCTTGTAAAATTCGCCACCAGGGCCTGCTGCTTTGGTTCATGACCCTGTTCAAGTGTTTCTGCTTGAGCTTTAATAATTGCCTGCTAACACGTTTATTAAGGATAGTATTCTATTCATATTTTAAGATCTTATTGTAGTCAGATTGTAAAAGGGATGATCTATACGTCTCTAAGTCCTGGAAGCATTTTATCAATATCTCTAAGGCAACTGTTAAGTTTTTTTTTTTTTTTTTTTTTTTTTTTAAACAATTCAAATAAAGTCATCACCGCCTTAAAGGCATCCAACAAAATAGAATCAGAGACCTCCCATTACCATTGGTGGTGAGAAACTCATCTATACATGCAGTCACATGCTCAAAGCACCAGCTGTACTAATATCTTTGAATTGAAGCGATAATGGGCTACGGTCAGAAATCAAAATATTATGATAAGTGGAACATGTAACGTTGGGTATCAATTCAGAAGAAATCATAGAATAATCAATCCTACTGTATGAAAAAGAAAACACATTCTCAGCGGAATGTCAGTGGAATGCTGCAGTCGCCAATTATCAACCATGTTCCTGGTCTTAATTAAATAATTAAATGTATTCATTTTGCACTGAAGCTATAGAAGGAGGTGGTTTTGTTGAAAGTCTGTCCAGGGTTGGGTCCAAGGAACAGTTAAAGGAACACGCCAACTTATTGGGAATTTAGCTTATTCACCGTAACCCCCAGAGTTAGACAAGTCGATACATACCCTTCTCATCTCAGTGCGTGCTGTAAAGCTGTCTGACGGCTCCAGCGGCATCAGGCCAGCACAGAACATGCAGGTGAATGGTTCCAGTAATCCTACTGCTCTGAATTGTGACAAAAGTGACAAAATAAGGCCCACATCTTCCTATTTACATGTTGTGATTTGTAGAGTCACAGCGTGTACAAAAAACAACGTAACATGAGACACAGCCATCTTCTAACCGTAAACAAACCGGGAACTATATTCTCAGGCGGAAGAATATAGTACTTGGGCGGAATGATTTGCTTTGCAACAACCTGTCTAAGAATATAGTTCCCGGTTTGTTTATGGTTAGAAGACGTCTGTGTCCCATGTTACGTTGTTTTTTGTACATGCTGTGACTCTACAAATCACAACATGTAAATAGGAACATGTCGGCATTATTTTGTCACTTTTGTCACAATTCGGAGCAGTAGGATTACTGGAACCATTCACCTGCATGTTCTGTGCTGGCCTGATGCCGCTGGCAAGAAGTTAGCTCGACTAGCCAATCGTGGCTGAAAAAGAAAAAAAGTTGGGTCCCGAAGTGTAACATTAATCAACGCTACGTTTGAACGCACAGAGCGGCATTAGCGAATTTTGAATACAGTATGTTCTTTAGGCAATGTTCAGAAATGACATCGCCCAACCCGGTGTGATAAAAACCTTGACCTTGTGTTTGATGCAGAGCTGTGCAGGAAAGAGGAGACTATGCTCCAGCTTAAGCACCTTGTGTACCTGTGACAGGAGGGTTGATGACTTGTCCCTCAGCAGATCGTCTGTGTTCAATCCCAGACAGAGATGGACCGCCGTGCCCACTGGAAGCCTCATCATCAGAACTGCCTCCCTCTAAGCCTGGCCTGAAACTGGGACGGTTACTCTCTCCAACCTGTACCCAAATACACAGACACACACACTATGAACAGATGATCAGTGAATAGCATCTTATCTCTGTGCACACTGACTTCTTGACTGCAGTAAGGCTCTGGCATTACCCTACATCTACAGCATTGCCGTTCACCTTGAACTCCCAAACTGCAAGTAAGCCTGTTTTTCTTTGCTGTTATTTTCCACCTACCATTAGGTACGATAGCTGTCATTGGCTAATGCTAGCGCTTGTTCCAGCAGACTTCTGCCAGAACAGCATGAGGTCAGTTAAGTTAACTTTAACCAGCCTGGTTCTATGTGAAAAGACAACAGCAGAGAGAAACGGTACTGTATGCTAGCTGTGTGGTGAAGGCAGGTTTCGGAGTGGACTGCGAGTAGACAAGACCCTCTCCCCTCCATGCCAAAACAGTGACAAAGACAAAAGTGTAAATAAAAAAATACCAGTATTTTATTATATCTCAGAGTTTAACAATCTGATGACATTATTGTTTTCTATTTCTGACCAGTTGTCTGGAGGTGCTGGGCAGCAGCCGTGTTCTGGTAGCATTGCTGTTCCTTCTGGCAGACTCAAGCTCATCGTCCGTGTCCTCATCACTGGCAGGACAGGAGTCCATACCTGTAGCAGCCAGACGCACATTAGGCATCTGGAAGTCCTCCTGAAGAAAAGGTACACAAAAGGTACACTTAGATTCTAAGAACATTTAATGGTTGTTCGACATGAATCAAATATATGATTCACAAAAGTAATGGCAGCATTGATTGTAACTTAAGAATTAAAGTCTTTGAAAATCTCTGGCAGCTCACTATTCAATGCCGATTTAGATGGCTACGATGGGATTATAAAACGATTATCGATGCATCTCAATCAGTGTCCAAAATTAACTTTGACTCACCAGGCCAAGTTGGCGGGTAGATGAAAAGAACCACCGGCCAAGCATATTTTTTACCAGTCAAAATATTAAATTGCAGTTTCTTTTGTAACACCCAACTTTTGTATTCATGAAAACAGCAAAATTTCAAAGTGGCTTGTTACACGTAGCTCTCAGTCTCGGCCCTGTGTCAGTGCGCATAACCACGCCGCGTAAATTGGTAGGAGTGTTAAGGTGAGGGTGTGTTTGAGGCCAAGTGTTTTGGTAAACCCGCTACTTCAATGAGCGACAAACGAGAGAAGGGCCTGGTACACCGTGCACCCATCGGACTATGCCTTCCCCAACTCGGGACGAAAGCAAAGGGAAGACCGGACAGGCAGAGGATGGAGCAACAGACGGCAGCAACAGGGACAGGCGACCGTCTCCTGTGCGCTCTGGAGATGGAGATGACAAACTGCAGCCTGCACTGTGTGGACGTGGATTGTGTAAATTGCGATGGCCTGATCAACCGAAACGGCGGGGACTCTGCAGAAGTGTCCATGCGGCTGTCACTTCCTGGGAAGCTGACAGCTCACACAGAGGGAGACAACCTCTACAGACTGCAAGACAGAACGTTTTTAATCAGAGGATTAAAAAACACCTTTGAGCGTTGGTTTTGGGGACTGCTCTGCTCAGGATACTGCTCACAATTATCCACGCTGAAATATGTCCCTTCGTTTACAAACCGGTAGTTTTAAGAAATAACTTCAACATGTAAAGTCATGTATGTCAGGACTGCAAAAAAACAGTGGCTATCTGTACATCTTTGCCAAGCGCAAACCAGTACAGAAGGCATCAATAAATTGTTGGGGAGGGTCATATCTCTTTTCCCAATCATTTTGGAGGGTCATAGAAAAATATATTGCTGACAAAGAGAGGGTCAAGTCTGTTTTGACTAAAGATCCCAAAACTCCTCCGGTAGCCCCTTAAATAAAAAACGAACAGCAAATGGTGGCTCATTGGCCATAATTCTCAATGTAAGAATTGAGGCACTCAAATACTGGCATATTGTCAAAGAAAAAATATATAACACAAATGTCAGTAATGTTCATAAGGAGTGGTGACTGGTCATTAGGGGCAGGTGAGGCACAGTTATTTTTTTATTAATTCAAGATTATCATCATCCATAATGTATTATCTTCTATGAATATAACATCTTCCTATATTGCATATCAATTTTAGTAAGATTGTATTTGACATTCCGCCCCTGCTTTGCTGCTTCAGACTCGTGTTTGTGGTAGGCTCAGCAGCCTGAATATGTCAGAGTGGGGCTAGTACTTACTACTACAGACTAGTGAACATCTGGGAACTCACTGTCTGGGGACTGTTCTCATAGGGAATTAATTTAACCGCTCCACTCTGCTGTTGTTGAAGCTGCCTGTGAAAACCAAACTTTAAAGCACTGCCAGACAAAATATGCGTTGTTTTTTTCAAAACTGTGACGACTGTGGCACACCCTCCTTTCCAACCAATCACATAATTTATCCTGCCACCGTTGTTAGAGACCCTGGTCGTGTGCAATTCACATTGAAATCGACCCCAGTGTTTCCTCTGTTGATTAAAATTTTTGCCACCACGGTATCAGACCTTCATCAGGTAAATGATTTACCTGATGAAGGTCTGGGACCGAAACATTGTATTTTTCTAAATAAATTCTCTCAGCACGCAATAGGATAGCGCTACAACCAAGCAGAGCAACGAAGAAGGTAGCAGAGCTACCTGATAGATTAAACTTTTGCCGTAGACGGTCGGCAAAACTCCGAACACATCTTCCTTTTTTAAGAATGACTTCAGTGCCGTTCTTTGTTGTTTTCTCAAAGAAAAGCTTCTAGGGTTGACAATTGGTGCTTTAACAAAATATCTTCACACTTAGATTTTAGATAAATAATCATCAGTAATGTGGACATAATGTCTAAGTGGGGAAAAGGCAAATAATAGAACAGCTAGTACAGTCTGGTAGGTTCAGAAAAGTACATCACTTAACTGTAATGCAGCCTTTAAAACCAGTAAAAGACAACACACTACACAATGTGATTGGCCCGGCCAGAGTTTGGTTTTTCCAGCTCGCAAGCCAACTGAGAGTTGCTAGACCCCCTGGCTGCAAATTACATTTGCTGCTGCTGGTTGAGCCGCTGGTTTGAAAGGGGTATTAGGGGCTGTGCCTAAGTCTCATAATCGTAGGGAAAACCCTGATGTTTATTCTGGCATCATGTTGGCGACATTCTTATGTATACAAACACACATGTAAAACACAAAGGGCAATATCAAGGTCAGCTAAAATAATTGAGGTCATGTCCAAATATACGATAATTAATTAACTTAATTATCATAACAGGTTTAATATTTATAGTCCTCTCCATATGAACTAGAAGCAGCACATGGGCACAAAACAGTAAGGGTGTAATGTGCTCACCTGATTGTAGTCATCAAGAAACTGGTGTCTATACTGTTCTGGTTCTGTAGAACTTGGGTTTGATATGTTGTTAGTAGCACCCGGCAGTTGCTATGAAAAATAAAATACATTTATGGGGACACTAAGACAAATAGTTTAAGTGAATGAGAGTTGAATGAATGTTTTGTAATAGCTCACTAATCCTGGTAGGTGTAAGAGAAACTATTGGTAAAGTATAACGTGTTTCAAAGAGGAGAAGAGTCTTACTGTTGCAGGAATCTCCTGGCCCTCCACCCTGCCTCTTTGCATAGCAGGAGGCACCAGTTTATTGAAATACAGCTCCAGCTCATCATCAGGCAGGTTGTTCGAATCAATGTCATCATCTGGAAATCAAAAAAATGTCACAACATGTCTCAACATTTGACATGTCTTTTCTGCAATTCAAATATCAAGGATGTATGAACCTGTGATATCGCTGTTCATGCTGTCCACAGACATGAGCTTCTCATTTGCCAGGAAGCTTGAGATACTGCCACTGAAATGGTCACTGTCCACTCCTTCACTCTGCATACTGTCCTCCTCAGCTGTAGCTGGTAAGGGCTGGGCCTGTATGAATTGCCCAGGAAAAGACAACATTTTTGCCCATTGTTTAAAAGACAAACTTGCAACCTATATTTGAAAATAGGATTTAACTTGTTTTTAATGATGAGTTAAGCCTTAAAATGGATCAAATGACTCGCTCTTGTTGATATGCACATGAAAAAGGTCCACATTTTATGAGCCAGAATGAACTGTATTATTACCTATATGACCAGGGTTGAGTCTATAAATTACTGAAAAAGTAATCATCACAGATAAAAAAGTACAACTGCCAACTGGTCAAGGGCTATTGGTACCTGTGCATCTGTTCCATCTTTATGTCCAAACTGGGCAAACGTCAGAAGCCCTGTTGACAGATCTGTCAGACGAGACAGGAAAAATAAAACGTACATTAGTATAATTCAAAGAAAATGGATCTTTTAATAATAATAATAATAATAATAATAATAATAATAATTATTATTATTATTTCTTCTATATATCAGAAAGCACAACTAATAATAAGAATGATTTCTTCTATACATCAGAAAGCACAACCATATGTCCATAAACAGTACATCAATGCAGTATTAGGCAAAGCCAACTCCTATCAAGAAAGGAATTATCACTGATTCTGAGGATGGCCAGTATTGGCACAGTTGTATACCTATTAAGTTCGACAGGTGCAACAGCATTTACCTGTTCCAAGTTCTGTGGGCCGGCCGTGGACTGAGCCCATCTGTGTGGGAGGAAGCCCCAGCATGGAGCCTTGGTTTTGAAATGCGCTCTCATCCAAATGAATCTTCACCAGCATGTCTGAAAGACGGTGGGCTGCAATGAAGTCATCCGCATTGTCCCTGTAATGCAGGTGGGTTATAGGAGGTTAATAATTAGGACCACATAAAAATTACATGGAAAAAGAAGTCGGAATATAAATCACTATAGACCGACATTGAGTGTCCATCTCTATATAGTAATACATACGGCATAAAAAATATTTATTTATTAAAATAACCCTGGCATTATTTGTTTATTTGACAGGGGAAATGCACAGCTTCTTAGCAGTACCAGAGTTAGTGATAAGCTTAATTTAATCAGTTGTCTCTGGGCAGGAAACGGAGAAAAACATCTTAGTCAGAAGGGAAACCTAAAACTGAAGTATAATTATACTATATCATACTTTTAGTGTTATTGATTGTAAATGAATTTCTCTCTGCCAAATGTACATAACTGTAAAAGTATTTAGTGAAATAATTCATTACTGGCGGACGCCGCTCCTTGCGATTGTACATTTGCGCTCAGACACTGCAAATCGTCACCAATGAAAAGGGAACTCCCTGTTGAGTTCAATGATACCTCACACAAGACTACCAGAGTCACCAGTTATGAAAGGGGCGTGGCTTAAGCATAGGGGGTAGGGCTTTGACTTTTGCCCAAAAATCATATTCGAAGTTCGTTTGTATATTAATATTTGAATATATTCGAATATTTATTAATAATATTTTGACCATTAAATGCCTTCAGTTTAAAAAAAAAAATTAAGTCAGACCCTGGATTAAACACAAACAGTGTGCTTTCGACAGGAAGTTCGGCGCTTTCACCGTAGCCTACGTAAGTGGTCTGATGTTTATACTCGTGTGCTGGTGTGTGCGTCGAGCCAGTGTGTGTGGGCGGTGTTGCCAACTTAGCAACTTTTTTTCCACAAAAGTGGCGCCGTTGTAGGTAGGAGAGACAGCGGAACGTGACGGGAGAAAGACGCCGCTGAGCTGGCCTGGCCCTGGGCAAGCCTGCATTCTTGGAGAATTAGGGGGGAATGCACCGCTACCGAGCCACGGCCGAGAGACGTGCGTCGCCGCGACGTGTAGTTACATTTTGAAATGCGTGAAAAAGCCTCGGAATCTGAACTGAAAACAACGTTTACAAGCGAACGCATTTACAAAAAATAATGCCCATAACAGGTTCAAATATTAAGGGCTGGCTAATATTCGTTCGAATATCATTATTTTTTTTAATTACTATTTTTTTTAATTACTTTTTTTTTGACTCCGAACTTCGTTAAGTTCGGAGTTAAGTTCGGAGTTCGAATTAAAAAGCCCTAATAGGGGGCGGGCCAAACCATCACCAATCAAAAATAAACTCTGCTGAGTTAAATGATACCTCACACAAGACTCTACCTTAAACAGTTCAAAAGCCATAAGAGGGGGGCGTGGTTAGGTATAGGAGGTGGCTCAGTATAACACGTAGGCCACGCATTAGTTTTATGTAAATCGGATGAGGTTTGTCATATAAGGTAGATTTCCTGTTGCCAGCGGGGGGCGCTATGACCAAAAGTCAATTTTGGTCTGTAGGTGTCCTCAGGCCTGGACCCTTGTCAAACGTGAGAAATTTCGGGCAGATATGACAATGTACACTAAAGTTACAACAACTTCTTTGTTCATCGATAAATGCTCAAAATGGCCGCCAAGCCACGCCCACAGCGTTTGACGAAGTTTTGCTTTGATAACTTTTCATCGTTGAGGTCTTTAGATGACACAGACCGAATTTCAAGTTTATCGGATGAAATCTCTCCGAGTAGTTCATTAAAGTATAGCACCTATAGTTTTGGGCCTACTTCCTGTTGACACTAGGGGCGCTATGACTTAGTAAATATCTGTCTGTAGATGTCCTCAGGGTTGGACTGTTAAGAATCAAACGTTTCGAGCCAATTGGACAATGTACACTCAAGTTACACCCACTTCCCTAGGACGAAAAGTTTTTCTTTTAATAACTTTTCATCGTTAACGTCTTAAGATGGCGCAGACCAAATTTGACGTCGATCAGATGAAATCTCTAGGAGTTCGTTAAAGTACATGTGAAAATGGCCAAAAATCGCACTAATTTCGAACTTTCAATTCAAAATGGCAGACTTCCTGTTGGGTTTAGGGTATGGCTCCAATGAGCTTTTTTGTACATCTTGACCAAGCCCCCAGGAAGAGCGCCACGTCTAAAAGCCACCATTGGCTTAGCGAATAACGGTGGCACTGCACCCCATGGCCCAGAAAGACTTTTCACATAGACTTTGCATGGCGAAAGAAACCTCTACATTTCAGCGGATAATTTTTTTGGGGTACACCAACCTACCAGCACGAACACTTAAATGGTCCTTGTTTAAAACGTCACTTTTTTTTTTAACATTCACTAGTAGCCGAATCCAGTTATTAAACTAGGTATGATGAACGCCCGCTCACATGACTGCTCTCCCGAGGTCCTGAAGCTGTAATAATGGATATAGCTAATGGTTGTAATTCACCATGTGTTATATTAATAAGTCCATGGTGTTATCTTACGATACACCCGAGGGATGGATGTATGTATGTTGTAAAGCCTGTAACGTGGATGTAACGTCATGTATGAAGCATTTCCCAAACTGGCGGAGCTATCGGCTAGTAGCTATTAGCGGTAGCTAGCATGGATGTATTAAGAGAACGGTAATACTATACATAGATATGCCTACATAACGTTACTACAGACATAGTGATTACATCGCCTTGGTTCTCTCTTATGATACATCTGAGGGTTGTATGCTGTAAAGCTTGTAACGTGGATGAGAGATTAAGCCATGGAAAACATTGCAACAGATTGCAACAGCAATTGAAAGGGCTCTTTCAATTGCTCTGTATGTCTGGCACATACAGTGCCTTGAAAAAACCCCCTTGAACGTTTGACCTTTTGCCACATTACAGGCCTCAAACATAAAGATATAAAACTGTAATTTTTGTGAAGAATCAACAACAAGTGGGTCCCAATTATGAAGTGGAACGAAATTCATTGGCCATTTCAAACTTTTTAACAAATAAAAACTGAAAAAGTGGAGTGCAAAATTATTCAGCCCCTTTACTTTCAGTGCAGCAAACTCTCTCAGAAGTTCAGTGAGGATCTCTGAATGATCCAATGTTGACCTAAATGACTAATGATGATAAATAGAATCCAGCTGTGTGTAATCAAGTCTCGTATAAATGCACCTGCTCTGTGATAGTCTCAGAGGTCCGTGTAAAGCAGAGAGCATCATGAAGAACAAGGAACACACCAGGCAGGTCCGAGATACTGTTGTGGAGAAGTTTAAAGCCGGATTGGATACAAAAAGATTTCGCAAGCTTTAAACATCCCAAGGAGCACTGTGCAAGCGATAATATTGAAATGGAAGGAGTATCAGACCACTACAAATCTATGAAGACCCGGCCGTCCCTCTAAACTTTCAGCTCATACAATGAGAAGACTGATCAGAGATGCAGCAAGGGCCCATGATCACTCTGGATGAACTGCAGAGATCTACAGCTGAGGTGGGAGAATCTGTCCATAGGACAACAATCAGTCGTATACTGCACAAATCTGGCCTTTATGGAAGAGTGGCAAGAAGAAAGCATTTCTTAAAGATATCCATAAAAGTGTCGTTTAAAGTTTGCCAAAAGCCACCTGGGAGACACACCAAACATGTGGAAGAAGGTGCTGTGGTCAGATGAACCAAAATCGAACTTTTGGCAACAATGCAAAACGTTCTGTTTGCGCTAAAGCAACACAGCTCATCACCCTGAACACACCACCCCACTGTCAAACATGGTGGTGGCAGCACAGGGTTTGGGCCTGCTCTTCAGCAGGGACAGGGAGATGGTTAAAATTGATGGGAAGATGGATGGAGCCAAATACAGACCATTCTGAAGAAAACCTGATGGAGTCTGCAAAAGACCTGAGACTGGGACGAGATTTGTCTCCAACAAGACAATGATCCAAAACATAAAGCAAAATCTACAATGGAATGGTTCACAAAAAAATACAGGTGTTAGAATGGCCAAGTCAAAGTCCAACCTGAATCAACGGAATTGTGGAAAGAACTGAAAACTGCTGTTCCAAACGCTCTCCATCCAACCTCACTGAGCTCGAGCTGTTTTTGCAAGGAGGAATGGGCAAAATGTCAGTCTCACTGTGCAAAACTGATAGTGACATACCCCAGACTTACAGCTGTAATCGCAGCAAAGGTGGCGCTACAAAGTATTAACTTAAGGGGGCTGAATAATTTTGCACCCACTTTTCAGTTTTTTATTTGTTAAAAAGTTTGAAATAGAAAAAGAACTTCGTTCACTTACTATCATAATTGGGACCACTGAGGGTTGTATGCTTCACAAAAATTAAAGTTTTATAACTGTATGAGAGATTAAGCCATGGAAAACATTGCAACAGATTGCAACAGCAATTGAAAGGGCTCTTTCAATTGCTCTGTATGTCTGGCACATATTGCAGAATTGACAATAAAGTTGACTTGTATTGCTGGGTACCTAATGAACATGGGTGGCATGGCTTCACGGCTCTAGCATGTCTTCTGTAGTGGACTACTGGCGATTAATATGACTATTTGGAAATAAATACCTTTGCCAAGTGTATTTCACCATGCGTGATTCTGACCGCTCGATAGTCTACTAACCTTACAGCCAAACTCATCCTCGTTACCCTCAACGAGCACGAGCTGATAACCAGGTATTGTTACTACTCAAATTTTGGAAGTTTACTAACTTATAACAACCACCAGCAAATTACGTCCACTGCTTTAACATAACTTTATAACCGCGGCGGTTACATCATTATATATTTTATACCAGATTTTATCACATTTTGCCACAACACTTACCACCCTGAACACTTAAAAAAGGGTCCTTGTTTAAAACGTCATGTTTTTAAAAAAATTTAACATTCACTAGTAGCCGAATCCAGAGTTATTAAACTAGAAATGATGAACCCGCATATTGAACGCGAGCAGATCCGCGGGAGTGCGCCTGCCCACTATACGACGGTTCTCCCGAGGTCCTGTAGCTGTAATAATGAATATAGCTAATGGCTGTGTTGGGAACAAGCAGGGGGTTAAACAATGATTTTAACCAAAAGTGGCTCAGATTGAGCTGACTGCAGAGACAAAGGACACGGGAGGGCAAGACAAAGGATCTTGGCCTACATGTAAATTCCAAAGCCTGTTCACCAAACTCCTACAGGCCACCACTTGGAAACAAGTCGCAAAAATGGAGAATCTATCTTCAACACGAGGAGAACAAGGCAGACTGGTGGTGAGACAAAGAACTGCTTCAAAAGTTTTGGATCAATTTTTACTTCTTCCAACCATATGTTCAATAAAGAGTCAATGTGGATTTACATATTGCAATAATATCATAATCCTACAATGAATCATTGTTAAAACTAAAATGTACTACTTTGGCCAGGTCATCATCAAAAAAGTGAATTAGTACTTTCAAGATTTTGTCCATGTTGATATTAGCTGCTTTATTTACATTTATTAAAAACGTTGCATTGTTTATCTTTTCATATAGCTAGACGTCTAAACTCTGGGACAAGGCCGTTATGTTTAAATACCTGCCATACTGATTCCAAACAGACAGCTTTGTCAAGGCAGTTTGGGCTTCAGGTAGCTTTTACAAATCACGTTCCGCTATGAACGTGCACACACGTATTGTCTGTATCACGGTCGGTCAGTAAAGGCGCAGTCGCAGTCTTAACAGTAGCGGTCGTTGCCGGTAACGTACTCGTATGACAGAGTGCACGGACCGAAGCTTTGTGACTAGCATCTAATGACTAGCAAGCACTGTCTTACCGCTGCTGCTGTCCAAAACGCGCTGCAGAAGCAAGCACACGGCTCCCTAAAACGACTTCCCGTCTCCACCCTTTTCTTCTTGTCCTCCATTCATGCCCAGCGCCTTTTGTTTTAACTACTTTCTCAACTAAAGCTACAAGTTTGATAAACTTTGCCTAAATTTTTTTTAGCCGCGTTACCACAGAGAACACACCGGTACCGCACTCTGACATTTCGGCAAAGACCCGCCCTACTTTGCATCTGATTGGCTAGAACTCGTTTCATTGGTTGGTGGAAGTTCGATGATTGGTTAAATCCATAGACCGTATGGTTAAATCCAGCGCATTAAAAACAAATCCCATGTGGACTTTTTAATTAATTTATTTTTCTAAAATAGTCATACGCCAGAAATCGGGCACCAGGCCCGAGTACTTACCCCTTAAACATTTTCTCATTGAATCTACACGATTCACGTAGGTCCCCTATTTTGGTTTCAAAACTGCATATTTCGCCGAAAGGTGAGTGATTTTCATGTCTGATCATTGATCACGATACTTTTGATATGTTGTGTTGAGTAGCTTGGTAAAAGTGTAATTGCTACCTGCTAATTCACTCCTTTCACGGAGTCTAGTTACTGTCTGCAAAATCAGCTGTTAGCCACTGGAGTGGTTATAATGACAGTTTCCCCTCAGTAAGACAAAAGTCTCAGAGTCTACCCTAACTGCACATTTGGTCCAGACCTGAGTGGCTGGTCATTATTGATAACTAAGATCAGAGGGTCTCTTTCTTTACCCCTTTCTTCTTTTACTAACACACACACACACACACGCTAGCCACGTAGCTCCCGAGCTAACGCTGCTAGCTTAACCACGTGGAGTCGGTATAACGTTTGGGCAGAGCTAACCATTGACATATATAAAAGGAACTAACACATGAACTAGCATACGGCCCCCCTCGGCCTCTTCAACCCCTTCTCGTGCACCCAGCACCACTACTGCCCTCTTGAGGCTAAATAGTTATGTGCAGCTCACAGGAGTAGCCATTTTGGTAGTTCTTTGTGTTAGCCTACATTTCCACACACACACACACACACACACACACACACACACACACACACACACACACACACACACACACACACACACACACACACACACACACACACACACACACACACACACACACACACACACACACACACACACACACACACACACACACACACACACACACACACACACACACACACACACAGGTTTTCTTGCTTTGTTTTGGTTGTGATATTGTAAAAGGTATATACGTTTTATTATTGAAGGATTATTGATTAGCTACTGATAATTGTGACGTTAATAAATTCTATTATACTTAAATAGCAGTTGCATGTGATTATTTGTGGACATATTGTAATAATTGCTGGTTGAACACAGGTCCGTGCTCAGATTCATCCCTTCCTTTGTTTCCTTTGAAGGATTACCACAGAAATGAGACTGTTCCACAGTTTGATTATTGGCACCTGACTTGCAGGGTGGTGCCCCGTTTTGATTGTTTGTCGATTTGATAAAGTTATTAATAACCATATTCATAACTTTATTAATACTGATAAAACATCTTTGATAATTTGCCAATGATCAAATCTGTACCCTACGAGTACCCAACAGCTGTAATTCACCATGTGTTCTATTAATACATCCATGGTATTATCTTAGGATACATCTGAGGGATGTATGGACGTATGTATGCTGTAAAGCCTGTAACGTGGACGTAACGTCATTAGTGTTTCCAAAAATGCCGGGGCTATCGTCTATGAGTGAAAGTTTCAATATTAATCTTAAATTAAGATAATTAATGTTAAAATAAGTAAATACTTTAATACAGTATCACCATCACTCCGGGTTTAGTGGGTTATTGCAAAAGCTAAAGAAGCAGACTGCAGGTCAAGCTAAATAATGGAGCTGGTTAGGTAGCTAACGTTAACGTAACATCTTATATGTCCCTAAGAGCCGATGTGGGTTTAGGTTTAACAATTATCTTATGATACATCCGAGGGCTGTATGCTGTAAAGCCTGTAACGTGGATGAGGGATGAAGCCATGGATGTATTAAGAGACGCTCTGTTCACAAAACTGCAGGCTAACCTTAGTAGCTAGCGCTAGCTAGTATCTAACTTGTAGCATGACATAATGATTACATCTCCTTGGTTCTCTAAATACATCAATCATTTATTTAGATTAGCACATAAACTATCAGGAACAACTAAAACACAATGTTTAACGTTAGTGGATATTTTAGACAATGAAACGGCGAGTTTATGAGTTCGCCATGTTATACCATAAATGTATTAAGAGAACGACGTATACTTGTCAGCGACACGAGAGACAAGCTCATGAATGTGCATTGTTGCTACGACAACACAAACAAACTGTTGCTTGTGCGCATGTCCATTGTGACGTCACGGGCCAGTCAATGCGGAAGATCCAGACCAGTCTATTCAGAATATCCAAGTATTTTCGAGCTCCACGATTGCTTTATGCGTTTTTGAGCAACTCTCGTTGGAATGAACGGGGCTTCCGAACGCTGTATCCAGTTCTTAGTACATCCATGCCTTCAAGGCCAGGCTGATGTTAGAAGTCCCTCTAGTGGACAAACGTAACAACAACCACATGCTGATAATGGCTTTGACAATGCATAAGCCTGAGTAGTGTAGTACATACATTTTGCTGGACAGTGTGGAAAAACATGAGTTCGTTTTTTCAAAGCTAAAAAACAGCTTCATGGAAAAAGTGTTCTTAACAGCGTTACAGGCAGACAGTCATGTTAATGATTACAGTAGATAAATGTAATATTTCACAGCACATCTGTGTAACATGGGTGTGTTTACTACTGTTGCCAGACAGCCTGCTTCCCTTTATTTCTGGTCTCTTCTTCTCAACTACTTCTTGCTTATTTACAGATTATTTTGTTTACGCCCTCTGGTGTTTCGGAGAATACTGCAACAAACAACGCGTTGAAAAGAAACATCTCCGTGCATCTACTGCGGCCCGTGCACGGTGTCACGCTCGAGTATACCAGACACTTTAAACTACATGTATACTTACAAGTCATCTTTGAAGCTAAGGGCAAACTTGGGCTGTTCTCTAACAGAGGACTGTGAGTTGGCCTGCTGCAGCTCTCTGGCCTCCAGATACGACGCTTCAACAGGATCTCCTCTGTAAGCAAGAGAACATAGAACTGCTTTAACAAAACAACTTTATTGTTAATACACTAAACAACTCTACATCATGGTTAGTGCTCCAAAAAATACATTTAGCAGCTGAATATTGAATCAGTATGAACATCCTCTGCGCAATTTCTTATTTTTGTGGAAAATTTCAGAAACCAAAAAGGGCTGCAGCAACTTCTTATTAACCCTATGCAGTTCTATATTTGGCAGACATGTCCCAATATGTCATAATGCACTCCTATCTATATTTTTTGTCAAATTAGGTGCAGTGTGTACATAAGTTTAATATGAATAAACAGTGTGCATATTAATACTTCCTATTTGAAGTAGCAACTAAATGAAGCTCCAAAATAGGAATTGGAATTATTTCAGCATCCATTCTTAGTCACACTGGTCAAATAGCTTGTGTGATGATTCAGAGGATGCATATAAGCGTTTCCACAACAAGTCACATCTGTCCAAAGCAGAAGCATGCTCCCTCCCACCTGTTGTCAGACCCAGGTTTAATTTTAGCCACTGTAGAGGCAGCCACTGGAAGTCCTGGGCCTGAACCCAATGTCACATTCTCCAGTGTGGCACGGCCACTGGTGCTGTCCAAAGACTTGTAAAGGAAACTGGGAAAGGCTTCATCTTCCAACTTGTAAAAACTATCTGCCATGTTTTGGAATGGAGCAAGGTGACAGCCAAATGTGGCTTGACTTCAGTTCAGGTGAAGACCATCTGTAATGTCTAGGAAAAATGAATAAGGGAAATAAAAGGGAAGGTCAGTATTACTTTAAAAACTCGAAACGTAGCTTGTGCAAACTTTACAGTGCAGTGGCACGGATGTCTATTAAATGACCAGCTTGTTGATACCACCTTAAATACAACTGAAAACTAGTGACAAAAGGTAAAGTTATTTGTTCGCAAACAACGTTACTTCTTTGAATATTTTCATGCTTGTTATTTCGCGGCTAACGTTATGGTTTGTTACAGTTTCAGCTATCAGCAAAACAAAGTGAGAGCAATTAACTAGCTAGCGTATTATGCTAACTTAGCTAACTTGTAACGCTAATGTTAGCTAGTATAACGTTACTTGCTAAAAACAAGTGGGTTTGTCAAAATCACCAGCACGCCCCACATTTGAGCTAACGTTAACTAACGTTACTCCACTATCTTCGTTTATCAAGTTAGCTAGAGAGAAGTGTTGTAAGAATAAAAGTAACAGACAACATTGAAAATCTAACTAGTAAAACCTGCTTGCTACTCCAAGCAAAAAAATTACTTAAGACTGGTCCATTTCAGCAAGAGAATTTGTTAAATCATAACGTTAACGTTAGTTGGACTTCAACTCACATTCAATAACGTTACTCGCAAAGAGGGACCGAGAGACCACGGTTCTTCTCCAACTGTAGCATTTGTTGTTAGACACGTTGCAAGGTGCAGATAGTTAACTTCCAAAAATAACTTCCCAAACAGTTAAGTTTCTCATTATTCCTTAAAAATGGAAACAAACAAACAAAGAAACCGTACAAGAGTTCGGAGTACCAAGCAAGCAGCTCCCAAAAACGACAGGAAGCCCGCGTGAGAGTCATGTCATGTGGGCGGGACTTAACTAATTTAAACAGCTTTGATTGGACAGCAAAACTAAGGGAGGAAATTGTCAATCATGATAGGATGGGATCGGGATTCATGTCATTCTGTTGGACTTGGACATTTGGAACCGTTTGGAAAATAGCCCACATTGGGTCTTATAAAATGAATGACAGAAGGGGGAAACCTATTTTAGACTCCAGCCATAATGCAATGGTAATAAAAAAATACTACAGGAGCCAGTTATTTTAAAATAGGCTCCTCAGTTGAAGTTAAGCAAAACATTATTTCTATCATTCACAAGGAAATAATTGCATATACCAGTATGTACAGTATGATAGTTACTGACCAAGTGTGGAGTTTGTGTTCTGCAAAGCAGCTGCAAGAATGGCTTAGTTAGCAGACAGCTGCATCCTATGCATTCCAGTTTTTGAAAGGACATCTATGAGTGATCCATGAAATGAAATGTTATCCTCCCTATCAAAAGAAATGACATCCTGTTTCTAATTTTAGAGTAAAACCGTGAGATGAAATGCCTCATATTCACCCATAATCTGTTCCTTAACTGTCTGATCCCCACAGGGAAATCTCTTGTATCTGCCCTCAGAAGCCAGGTTCAGCAACAACTCAAAAGATGTGGAATTGGTAGGGATCAGTTACTAGCTCAGAGACACTTCAGCAGGACAAATCAGACCTGAAAAAATAACTGAATCTGACCAGAGCTGTTCCTGATTTTTCTGTTCCGTAAAATAGGCCACAATCAGTCAAAGGACCCTAACATTTTAGAACATCGCTTTTAAAGTGTCAAGATTAACTGTGATTTTCAACTCAACATCGAAAAATACAGTGGATGAAGAATTTCCCAAAAAAGAATTATCATGTGCTCATTACATAGGAGTAGTTCCACATGGTAGTCAGTCATTCATGAATAAACGCTGTCATTGTGTTTGTGAAGCAAAAATAACATTCTTTTAATATCTTGGGGTATTTGGACTTCCACCATGTGCAATTTTAAACCATCCATGAGCGCTGAATGATAACATTCCCTCTGCAGGCACTGATAGTTGAGGTCGTCAGTGTCCAGAAAAATTTACCAGCCGACAGAGAGACGATGTTTCGTGACCCCAAATGTGCTTTTTATTGCACAGTCCATAAACTTAAAGCACTAGAATACAAAACTACTAAATATGGGAAATGTTTAGTTTATTATTCACAGACTAACAATTACTTTAGACTATTTAAAATGGTATCAAAATGGCTTTACTGGACATATAATGTAAATTTCACAAAATCTTCATAACATCTAATACCTTTTCACGCACAGGAAAAAGAACAAAACAGAAAATAGACAAATCTCAAAGGGTCTTTATTAGAAATGAATGGCACTTGTGTGGTTCATGCCCATCCCCCAACCATATCCTTTCTTATTTGAGCTAAAACACCCAAATCACTGTCCTTCAGCCTCTGGTAAGGGCAGCAGTGCTCTAGAGGAGAGTCTGTAGGGAAGAGCCTGTTGAGGCTGAATGGGCTCAGCATCACAGTGCTCTATGAGAGAGGAGGGAGGCAGCAGGTGACCATACCTGGTCCCCGCTCTGGGAGGATCCAGGGGCGGAAAGAAATACCTGAAGCAACAAAAAAATGGATGAAGACGTAGACGACAAAACCATGGACAGGGAGAAGACAGACAATGACAATGGAATACAGTGGGGAAATGCATCAAAGGAAGTAGAAATGAGAGAATACATAGAAAGAAAGGATGTATGTATGCCCTAGAAACCAAAAAGAGAGGGAAATGGCTTATAGAGTAGTCATAGGTTTATTTTTTAAAGGTGTATGTGCAATGTTATTAAAAACAACATGTTGGAATCAAAACAAAGTATAAGCTGTGAAGAACAGAACCATGCAGTTTTCATCTCAACACAGAGCCCTTAAACAGTAATTATTGAGCTAGGACATGACACACATTTCAAATGCCTTAACTCAAGGGCAAATGGTAGCTGCTGCACAGGACACATTAGTAATTTGCAGGATGCTGGTATATCTTTGGAGAGGTCAGCTGCCGCAGGGGAGGGGCAAAGGGAGCTCTCTTGCCAATCCTGCATGCAACAAGCAGTACAATACCACATTACTTCAACAACCCCAATTCTCATTTTTCTAAAAAGAAAATTTGGAACGCAAGAAAACCTTTGCAAATAATTTTACAAAATCAAATTTGTTTTGTAAAATAACTGGTTGCAGAGTTAATATAAAGGAATGCCATACAGTACACAAATCTTGTGTTACTCAGGTTAAAGGGGACTCAAGAGTTAAGTAAAAAAAAAAAAAAAAAAACACTACAAAAATGGTTTTGTTAAGCAACTACAAGTAGTTTTAAATTAATGTAATACTGATGCCTCTTTAGGACCTACATAAGCAAACAAGACCATCAGTGAGAAGATGCTTAATGCCCGTCATAGGTTCCAATTCCCTGCAAAATCAGACCAACTATTTATGGCACAGAGACTAGGTTTAGATAATTTCATTTTTGACGTTATGTTTTATGGTTATGGCTGATACTGGGGCAGGATCAGTGAAGTGGAAAAGAAAAGAATTGACCGAAGAACAAAAAAGCTGAAGGAAACAGTGATAGAGCACTGGCAAAAACACAAGTCAACCTTGATCAGTTATTATAAAGATGAAGAAAATTGTGGGATTTGAAAAGATTTAAAACCAATCCTGATTTGGCGCATAATAACAACAGTTTATGTTGGCCTTGCTACCGAGCTATATTCTGCTGTTGGCTTATTATTATGAAGACATAACATTACTAGGGAATGTTTATAACTTTAGCTTTATCAACAAAATTACTATTACCAGATAGTAACCAAATCTGTTAGTTATAAGCTATGTAAGCAATACATGTAATTACATGTAGTAACTGAGGTGTATGAACAGTACTAAAACAAAGTCTACTTTGTGTCACTATCTCATATTACAGTTATTAATCTTAAATAGCCACAAATAGATGCATTACCTCGTCGCTATGCATCCTGCAAACAGCTGTTTAAAAAAGTAAAATAGTATTCACTCTCTTCCAAAACAAATGTTCCCGCTATCAAGATCTTTACGACAGGAGGCAGTAGTGCTCATGGAAACACTACCACGTTTGTCCACAGGGGCCAGCAAAATCAACACAAAATGGTAGCTCCTTGTAGTTGCTTAAAGTTGGAGGTTATCGAGTTGAACTTAAATGCAGCCACATACCAACTCTGATAAAACCAGTGTTAGCACAAACACGGTTCATTCATTAGCCTATTTAACCGGTTTCATATAACATCAAACGTTAATAGCTGCTCATTTACATGTTTAAAGCAAGTCTATGTAACATTTGCTAAACAGCGACCACTGTGGCTACAAGCGACGATTACGGGAGACAAGACCTAGTGTAATAGCCTGGGAAAACCATGACAAACTTCTGGCAAATTTGAGATTTGCTCTGCAAGTCTGTCTGGCCAAGAGCCCATTTCCATTTTTTCCAAATCGAGGCACCAATCACAACCGTTGAGGCAGGCTTTACACAATGATGATAGCGCAGCAACGGCAAGCAACTTTTTGTTTACATTCAACATGACGGCCACCAAAGCGCAGTGACCCGTTGGTGCCGCTGTCGCTGCTACGTCACCCGGATCGTTGGTCTGATTAGTTGAAGGACTATCCAATTGCGCCCAGAGGCATTTGAGCAGCGTCCGTTGTTAACGCCCCTTTGGAAATGGGCTGTGAATGAGCCCAGACCCACTCTCAGTTACAACTGAGAAGGATCTGTCAACCAGGCTAATAGTGTAACTCTAGCAGAGAAGTTCGCCACTGGTAGCTACTGGTCATACCAGAACTATTAAGGCTGGAGCTACAAAACAAGAGTTGAGAAAGGCTGAGCTTTATTGCTTATAAATTCATAATTTTATTTGTAAAAGAAAGATTGTTTTATCGCTTCTTTCAAAAGTTACACAGTCTTGCTTTAAAGCCCCAATTGTCAGTGGCTGTATTCATACCCATACTGCATGTGTTTATTCTATTTTTTTGATGTTATTACAGTTGGTTAATGAGGTTCGTTTAAGCTGTCCTGCTCAGCAAAGAGTTTGGCAATACTTGCTTAAGGTTACGTTCAAATTGAAAAGTGAAATGAAGAGGAAAAACTATTAAGTTTTGATTTAATTGCTCGTCTAAAAATGGAAATAGTTACAACAATGTTGGATGTTGACAAGTAGTAGACTGAAGCTAATCAAATTTCTTAATATTTACAAAGATTACCTAACTACACAATGGGTTTGCTGTAGATCACGATAAAATTATTTGAAATAATCGTAACAAATTTAAAAATGAAATGAAAATGTATATGAACAGGTTTATTTTACTTTTTATAGCAAGAATATGGTTGGCCCTAACACTGACAATGCAAAGTGGAAACATGAAACTACTCTTGCATGCATCTGTACAAATCAAGAGGAAATTGCTTATTATAAAAAAAAAAAGCACCACAACACATCCAACTCCACAGCGTTGATGCCGACAACTTGTATGCTGGAAGCCAAGCTCTTTGCATGAGTGCAACAATTGGTCAGTGTGGGCCCAGGACGTTTGTCAGTGAGCAGCTGCAGTCCCAGTCAGTGTGAGGCATAAGGAGCTGTCAGTTCTGACTGGAATCGGGCTGGGCTGGGTGAGTGGCGTCAGACGCACCACACCACCTACCTTCCTGCAGACATCCCGTTCAGGGCATTCTGGGAGGTCTGAACAGAGGAGCCAACAACAGTGCTCATGGCTGTGGGCTGACCAGATGAGCCAGTGAGTGGGCTGCCGTCTCCTTTCAGGATGCCTGTGCACTTCCAGTTGTCCATGTAGTTAGCTGCACAGGAACGCAAGGGGGTAATGTCAGTGCTCACGCTGTTTGTAACATGATCAACAAATGACTCAAAGTCCATTTCCTACACATCTAAGCAAAGTGTAAAAGCTGATTAACTTTTCACTGTCATAGGTTATCATTTTAATTTAGTTTCTTCTGTATTTCTCAACTTTACGTGTATTACACATTACAACGGACAATAAAATGTGACAGATGTGGCAGAGCCATGGCACAACCACAACCTGATGCTCCGCATCTAGTTGACATCTGGGGTTACAGCCATAAATGCTTCCAGTTCTAGGCAACTTTTATTTTACAATAAGTACAGTAATCAACATCATAACAACTCAGATGATTTAAGAATGACTGTATCTATAGTTTGGGGTAGGGATGTCCCGATCAGCTTTTTGAACCCCGATACCGAGTCCCGATCCGATACTTGTAGTTGCTCAGATAATAGAGCTGCACACCATTTTGTTTAAAAAAAATAACTAGGTAAACGGACTGATGCCAACATTGCATCAGCCAAAATCATTCAATACCTTGTAAGAGTCACTGTTCACTCAAACTAGGATTTGAAACATGCTATGCTATCACGGAAATTTAAAAACAAGACGGATGAGCAGTCATCAACATAAGCTAACAATAACCTCCCACCTTTCCAGAGGCGCACACAGCCATCATCGCCAGAAGAGGCCAGCAGGGTGCTGGTGATGTTCCAGCTCACACGCCACACCTGGGAGTTGTGGTTGTCAAACTGAGCCACAATCTGCACCTCCAACTTGGTGGGTCCTGTAGAGGTGCTCTCCTTTCTGTCAGATGTATCCAAGTTACAGAAAATCTATTCACACAGTGGTAGCTTCTCGTTTCTGTCATATATAAGTGGTTTAAACTGTCGCAGATGCAAAAGTGCATCTGATAAAAAAAAGATCATTAAAATGTGAAATGCTAAATTGCAGTGACACCACCAATTTGTGTGTTATGAGTCCTTTATAGGACAACTGTTAAAATAGAGAAAAAAAAATTGAATTAGTCACCTCATAGGAACAAGCTTAAAGATTCGGACATCTTTCGTTGCAATGGCGAGCACGTGGAAAGACCTCCCCAGGTTTGGAGCAAATGCAATGTCATGGACTGCATCAGTGACGGTCATCAGCGTCTCTGCTTTAGCATATTTCCTTGATAACAATGGTTAAAACAAACTATTAACAATGGTTAAAACATACTTAAAACAATTGTTAAAAACTTCTTTCAACTACTTGGAATTTTGTAAAGTTTATTGTTGTAGCTTTGTCAAACTACTTTCAAAATGAGAGAAGCAACTGAACTTAAAATCAGACCTTCTCTCTCCTAGTAAATACAAATGAGATATACATGTTAGGTCGCAATAACGACGGGTACAACTTAGCTGCTAACAACATAAACTAGCAAATATTAAAACATTGCTTTTCCCTTTCTGCTCCAAGAGCATTGTGGCTAGTGAAGACCTTAAAATACAACGTAAGGCATTTTGCCTCTAAATTATCTTCTGTACTTATTTCACAAATCAAATATTCAAATGAAATGTATAGTAGTCTTCAACAATCAATCAACATTTATTTATACAGCACTTTACAGCAACCAGCAGGTATCTAAAGTGCTTTACATCAAGAACCAAGAATAAAACAACATAACATACAATAAAAAGAATGAAACCTAGAAAACAGTAAAATCAGAAGAGCTTACATAGAAACAGGAGGAGGACAGGGAAATTGTCACACCACTACTACGTACTAAAAACCATTCTAAATAATTAAGTTTGGATCTAAAAAGAGCTACATCTGTAATAGTGCAAATGTCAGGGGGTAACTTATTCCAGAGTCTTGGGGCAGCAACTGCGTTTTAAGGTAATTGTAGTTTTTTTTCAACCTGGACCCTATGTTCCTACGTTTTTGTGTCCGAGTGACTAATAGGAACAACAATCTTTGAAATTGGTCCAGTATAAAAGCGTGAACGCTGTAACCAGCAGCCACAGACCGGGCTGCAATGTAACCCTATGGGGCAAATGTGCATCATCAATTGTTTTTTGCCGCTGACAGACTCAGATTATTATTCTAAGTGTCTGACAACAATATGGAAAAGGAAAAGGATCCCTACAGAGATTTTAAAACCTCTGTAAGACCTTTCTGTTTAACCAGAAACCGCTCTGAGGTCGCTAGCACTAAATCCACCAGACTGTGTATAGAGCCAACATATTTTCACAGGTAAATCAGGAAACTATGTGTGTATTTCAACCAAAACTAGGAGTTGTGCTGGTTGGAAAAGTGGAAAGATGACCCAGAACGGCCGTTAATAGTTTTATTTTGTTTCTGTCATCTTTGAATATAAAGTTACCCTTTACCTCAATATTTCCCACTATTCATAACTATCTGACATGGATTATTAACAACCCTTATAAAATAAACACCAGCTTCATCAAAATTAAGTCACATTTGTATTGGTATTTTGATAAAAGAGTGACATACACAACACTTCAGGAACACCTACCTTGTATTCTCATTATATTCATAGATCTGAACTTTCCCACCATACGTCACATTACTGTCATCGCTCCCCACTGCAAACATTGGCGGGTGGGCTCGAGAGCTGGGTGGTAGGGGGAAAAAAAACACAAGATTACACTGAGCTAGAGCTGCAAAGATTAATCAGTTGGTCGCCAACTATTTTGACAATCGAATAATTGGATTGAAAAATTCTGATTCCAGCTTCTTAGATCTTCTAGTTTTTTTCACTCCTCTGTGACAGTAAACTAAATATCTTTAAGTTGTGGACAAAACACTGCTTGACATTTTTCACCATTTTCTGACATTTTATAGACCAAACTAAAATCGATTAAATCGAGAAAATAATCAACAAATTAATCGACAATGAAAACAATAGTTAGTTGCAGCCCTAGACTAAGCCTTTTTACAGAACGGTCATTTTTAATGAATTCATTTAAAAGAAAATGTGCTACTTTGGGTCTGATTCAGGCCTCTGTCTGTAGACCGCTCAATATCTGATTGGTTAAAGGTCACGAGTAATAGCCTATCAACACTACAGTTGGCTACTGTGCACAGACACAAATTTTAGGTAGTAGATATTGCTGAAGTCGCAATAAACATAACAATCCTTGACGTTGAATTTGCAAACAGAGATGTGACCTATGACCAAATTATAACAATTTATAAAAGTGCAGTGAAGTGAGGATACAGCAATTTCATTTACCAGACGTATATAACGCAGACCTGCCGATGCACATTTAACCTGCTTTAGACCCTTTCATATGAGTCAAAGGAATGGAAACTCTCAACAGCTAACAAATTAAAAAAATCTAAAATCACTTAATCAGTCATTTCAGGCCCTGTATAATATTCCTATTAGGGACATACGTATGTTGTTGGTTTTAGTGAAATGACAGTACTTAAAATACTTTACATTGTTTTATGCAGCCTAATTTATTACATTACTCTCATATCTGACTACTGTATTATCATAAAGTAACACCTCTAAATATACAGGAGGTGCATAAATGCAATGGACTAAATAATAGAAACACCTGTCAACTGCAGCCTCCAAAATAATCCAACAGTTGAATCAACACCTCTCTAAAACAGTTTGAACATTATAATGTTATAATGTTTATGAAGGTAGGACTGTTGTATTAAGGCAAATGTATGCTTCTGGGTTAAATCGACACCGTGGCTACGTACGTAGAGATACCGACCCTACGGCGGACCCTTGCCATAGCCCGACGTGCACCTCTCTAAAAATGTGACTACGAGTCGCGGCGACTCTTGCAGCTCTGCCGTGGCTTGGTAGCGTTGCATTTCCCCCCCCAAAAAAACATCAAATAACACAGAAGTGCTTAGACCTGCATGTTACTAAGGCTTTCACTACTGTTGATGCACGGGGCATCCATGTTGGATTTTTAGCTCAGAGTACCCTGTGGTTACCCGGGTTCTGAGCTCAGAAATCCAAGGTCAGGGGTCATGTTTCTGACTTTGACCTCGGAAAATCCGACTTCCGAGTAATAAATGGCACGCACTATAAAATTCCCATTCGGGCTGTAACTAACAATTATTTAACCACAATTGACTGCAAATGTTCTCGATTTATTTATAAAACATCAGAAACTTCTCACAATTTCTCAAAGCCTTGTTTTGTCCAACTAACAGTCCAAAATACAGGGATATTAATTTTATTGGACGGTTGTGAAAATGAAAATAGCAAATTCTCAATTTGAGAATCTGGACCCAATCTGGTAAAACTGTGGTCTAACCTTGAGGGATTCCAAGAGATGCAGCTGCAGCTGAGCTTGCAGGAGATCTCGTGCTGCAGGGACCACTGACTCAGGTTCATCACATCAGGAGCCTCGTAGATCCTCACTACTCCATCCGCAGAGCAGGTGGTCAACATCAGGCCCATGTGTTTAGGGGCAAACTTCACATCAGTCACTGAGGTTCTACTGTCCACTAGAGTGGTTCTCTTTATCTAAAACAGAACACCATGAAATAATTGGGTCAGATCTTGTATCAAACAGAAGACTGTAGAAAAAAGTGACCATCTGCAGTGATTTTTGAAGGATTCTGCGGTTGTACTAACCCAGTGGCTCAGTCCTCTCTGCTTGTCGTTGGACTCCCCTACAATCTCTTCCCAGACGGCAGCTGTCCTGTCAAAGGAGCAGGAGGCCAGAACCTGCCCGAATTCTGGATGAGCCCAGGTCACTCTCCACACTGATCCACTGTGTGTCTGCACATTAGAGAAAAGAGCTTTTGTCAAATCAACAAACCCAAACACTAGTTTTCAAGATTTCAAGTTGTATCCATATCAGTGAAAGTATGAATCCACAAAAGACACAGAGTAGGCTAAGACTTAAATAAATTAGTAAATGCAGTTATGCAAATTTAATATGCTGTTATGTAAGTAAGCTGGCTGATGAATTATTATTTTACCAGGAAAGTCTTTACAGTTACAATGTATCAAGCTGCTGTGGCTTACCTTCCAGCTGGCTGTGCAGTGCCACTCTCCATTCTCACTTTTGTCCCAAACCTGAGAGAAAAGGGGACATGAAACAATGATAAGACATATTGCTGAAATGAAAAGTATCGGTAACGTTACACACTTGTGAAGCTGGCAACATAGAACACTCAATAACATTCCTGCATATGATAACGTTAAACTCTTCACTTTGAGGTCTCGAATTGGTTTACAACTAATGTTGTTGCACCTCTTAAATAACAGGTGTAAGTTAGTACTATATATGCAGGGGGGCATTTCAAATGCCTTTTGTTGCTATTCGCCAACTCTGCCGTGTTACAACTGCTACACAGCTTAACGTTACCTACAACTACCCTAGCTTGTATGCTAACGTGGCAGGCACCATGGCTACTAAACTAGCTACATTTATTAAGGTAAAGCTGCCTTCGATAATCAGAATAATACCGTTTATAAAGAGTCTATGGTCAGAATAAGCAGCAGATTTAGCAAATCACCTAGCTAACATTACGTCTATTAGGGAGTTGTGTATAAGGGTGTTGATAATGCGGGTGGTGTTAACAAGCTAGCTAGCTGTGACAGCTAACGCTAACATTAGCAAACTGATGAATAACGTTACTTCATGTTAATTTGCGTTACCTTAACACTTTGGTCACTGGAGCAAGTTGCCATCCTCCGGCCGTGAAAATACACCCCCCCCTCCTTATTTTTTTTTTTTTTGCCGCACCACCCCCCCCCACAAACATAACACAACCCCCCCCCCATGCAACACTAATGTTAGCTAGCTAGCTAAACTGGTTGCCTAGCAGGCCTGTCATGTGTCTACTTGTGGGTGTGTATTTGGCGGGTCCTCATAGTGTGTGTGCACCGGACCGGAGTTGACCCAAAATAATAATAATTTGACCACAGAGGGGCGCATTTAAACCAATTTTAGGTAAATCATATTTGCAAGCTACTTTATGATACCTAGTATGGTGAAACTTATCATATCGAAGCGAAAAGCAACCAGAAAATAATTTGAAAAAATGTGAAAATAGTTTATAGAAATTAATTAACTGTAATATCTTTGCTCAACTGCCATCCTCCGGTCACCGGGGTTGCCAGGTTCGGTAGAATATTTTCCGTTATATTTAATAACGCTACTTTTAACGCTCATTTTAACACTTTTAGACCAGAGGAGTGTGGCAACAATGTTTTTAATATGTTTATTTTGTATTGTATGCTACTTCATTTGTTATTCTTATCTTGCCTTCTGTATAATGTGGGAAAACATTTTTTTAAATATTTTAATAATTATAGGCCTATAGTTGTGGTTAGGTTAGCTAAACTAACTAGGTTTAAAAATTCTAATTCCGTTTACTGCAAGGGTCAATGTTGATATATGTCGATATGTATAATAAAACATCTGCACAGCAATATGTGACTCGAGTTATCTTTTTGATAGGTTGACAAAAACCTATGACAAAACACGTAACTGGCAACCCAAGTCAGTCAGCGTGCAGGCGTGCATGCAGTATTGTGCCGGAGAAGCAGACTCCCCGCAGGGATCCCCAGGGTTACACACACTGCTGTTTAGCTAGATGGCTGACAGAAAGGAGTAACTTAGTGAACGGTGCCACAAACGCTCTGTGATCATCCAGCAATTGTCTCAGGGCATTAATTACGATATAATGGAGCAAGAATTTGAAGACATTGATTCGTCTGGGAAATGGCAAAACCTTTACAATGTAAGTCGGGACATTGGGCCTCTCGTGTTTCTATGACGATCGGTTGCTAATTTACTTAGCTAGCTAGCAAATTTGATAGCTAGCCCGTTAGACACCTTTCCCAGTATTTAGTTACTTTTAGTCTTCTCTGCGACTCATTGTGTTAACTTATAGACCTCATCAGATTGTGTAGAGGTTATGTATAGTACTATGCACATAGTGAATACGAATGAGAAACTAGCAATCCGCGCTAGTAGTCGCTGACGTGACTTCCGTAGCGAGAAAGCTTCTAACGTTAGCTAGCGTTAGAAAACGTGCAGCGGCAGCCTTCATAGTTGAGCTCAGCTAATGCTGGATGACGCTTGCAGACGTCAGCTGCACTTTCTGAGAACTCATCAGGACTTCCAGAGAAAAGCACATGTGTTTCACCACCAGCTGTCAATGCGAGTCAGTAGATAGCTATAGCTAGAAAATCTCCCGGGCTTGTATAGTGAAACTGTATTTTGCAGTTGATAGAGATATAATTTCAAAATAATCTTTTGTTTTTACTGAGACCTAAGTAAAGTAAAAGTCTACAGCTATTCAGCGTGTAATTATTATATCATTAGAAGTGGACATTGTTTTTCTCATGTTTACTTAAAAGTTGAACTATTCTGGTGCCTGCCAAAGTCTACTTCTATTTTTTGTTGTTGCTTTTATCTGTAAATGGTTCTAGTTTATATGTCACTTAAAAAGAAAGAGATGGCAAACTTATTGTCCAGCAGAGGCTTGTGGAGATCATCTTTGTCCGCACCACGTACACACAATGAAAACTATACGTAGTAAAAAAGAACTTCACTCCAACACAATACAGTGTTTTGACAGATGACGAACAGAACACAGCAGAGCAGCGTATGTCAGTTATAGTTGACAGTTTCAATAAATCTAGCACAAAATGCATACTGTGTTAAAGACCTTTTAGCTCTCTGCATGGTATTTACATTAATGTCAGTATTACTGGCCACCACTTTAGTCACGCTGGAGGTGTGTTATACCTATGCACCAGTTTGGTGATTCTTAATCAACGTAATGCTATACTCCTAACTTCCTCCTTGTCTTTGTCTTCAACAGGAAATCCGTAACCAAGCCAGTGACTATCCTTACAAGGTGGCAAAACTTCCAGCGAATCGGAATTTGAACCGCTACAGAGATGTCAGCCCATGTGAGTCTTATGACAAATAAGGTTGTTGGTTAAAATTTGTATTATTGTGAATGACATCTTTGTGATTTGTAATTGCTCTATGGTCTCTCGTCTGGTTTCAGATGATCACAGTCGGGTAAAACTTGAAAACTCCGAAAATGACTACATCAATGCAAGTTTAGTCATGGTGGAAGAAGCCCAAAGAGCTTACATTCTTTCTCAGGTACGGCAAGCAATGTCTGAGTTAATGCTGAACGCACCATCGGTGCATCTCATGTCGCTCAAATTGCATCCCAGACTCGTGTCTTAGTCCGTCCCACCGAGGAAGCACGGGAGAGACACGATGAACTCATGCGAGGAGATGAAACGAGCAATTGTGTTTTAGAGGGATGAGACATCCTTTCCTCAAAAGTGTCCATGAATTTGTCAGCTGTTTGGGCGGAGTTAGCAACGGCTTTCAGCTGCACGGCGTCCGGGAAGGCTGCTCTCGTGTTTCCTTGGCTATAGCTCCCTCGATGATCCCTCCTCGATGCTTGGTACTCGGTCCTCAGGGTAGAAATAAGGTCTTTGAGACGGTCTTCACGGAGGAGGGACAGAACAGCTTCCGGTTCAGCCGAGGACCGAGGAGCTATCAAATAAGGGGCATGGGATGTACCCGTCTTGAAGAAGAATGTGTTTTGTGTGCTTTTGATAATGAGTGGATTTGTTTCTATGTACTGTACATTTCTTTCTTTTGCTTCCACAGGGGCCATTGAGGAATACCTGTGGTCATTTCTGGCTGATGATTTGGGAGCAGTGTTCCAAAGCTGTTATAATGCTCAACAGAATCATTGAAAAGGGATCTGTGAGTACACTTCAGCACCTGCTGATCATTGATTTGCTTGCTGACTGTTTCAAGGTGTCATATCTTTATAGTAATAGCTGTAGACATTCTTGCTGCACACAGCACTTTGCATACATTGTCTATGTTAGTTTGACTTTGTCTGTCATTCGTATGTCCACAAAGACAACCTCTTTCTGTATTTATATGTTATAATAGTACAGTGCGTGTTCAAAACATGCTTGTTCGGACTGACTGATTGCTTGGCCTGTGGTATTGCTGCTGTGGTATAGCTTTCTTACGGGTCCTGAGCAATACACCTGCCATGACATTGGGGGTGGTGATGGCACAGTGGATATGATACATTCCTTTGATGCGGGAGATCCGGGTTTAATTCCCACTCCGATACATTAACCAATGTGTCCCTGAGCAAGACTCTTAACCCCTAATTGCTCCAGAGGTGTGTGACCTCTGAGATATATATATAAATCTCTATATCCGTGGGTTTCATGAAATGCGCTTTAATAATCTAAGTTATTATGTTGGTTGCTACAACAATCTCTTAATAATTTGGCTCATGACACAGTGACAGTGAAACCCGGTTTAGCTCATGAGACATCCAGAGTAGACTAATTTACTGTATGCAACACTGGAAATGCAACGATGCATCTTATTCTCTTATTGTAAATTAATGATTTTCTGTCTGAGCAAAACATTCATCGCAACTATATGACCTCCCGGTAACGCTGACTCGGTAATACAGTGGGAAATACAGCACCGTAAAGAAAGGACCTTTACAACAGCAGGTGTGGTAAAAACACTATCACTTTAGTCCGAAGCGTCCGCTAGAATCAACACAAACTGAAAGTTACTTTAACAAAATTTTAAGTACATTGTGCTGATATAATGCCTTTCTTTTTACTTGAAGTCAACATTTGAATGCAAGACTACTGTGCGATTTAATTTGTTTTACAATTAATACATAAAAGTCGCTTGCTTTGATCGCGGTTATAAAGTTGATGGATTTAATTAGTAGATGATTTTTGCCAGCGTAAATGTTACTAGTGTTATAAGTTAGTATGGCAAACTTACACAATTTGAGTTGCAATGGCAGAGTAGCGCTGTTCCTGTGTGCTATCCACTCGTGCTGGTTGACTCCAGGAAAGTAAATGTGTTCGGTTGTAACGTAAGTATATCTAGCATCCGCGTCAGAACCACAGGTCAAATACACTAATTTCCAAATAGGAAAGCTCTAGCTTATCTTTATAATGGAGTTAACTGGAGCTAACTGCTAATCGTTGCTAACCAAGCCTCCCGTTCTCTGTCTTTGTGTCCGTACCCATTAACTGTACTTAGGGACTCGAATAAGTTGGCTGTAAAAGTTTTAAACTACAATTTTTTTTACAAGTTGTTTGAATGACTTGAAATCTGTTCAGAGCCGAATGAGTTTAACACATGTAACGGTACAGTACAAAACAATGTGATTAAAACACTTTAAAGAACGAGCAACCGTCTGATTAGGTATAAGATGGTCACCTTGTAGTCTCGCATTGCCAGACCCTATTCCACAGCGCTGCGGAGGAAGGTCTGGCTAGTCCACACAGAATTCCGCGATGGGAGAAAAACGTGCTCTG
>NC_053118.1:4443780-4456280 GCF_010015445.1 Perca fluviatilis | reverse complement strand
TATATATATATATACACATATATACACAGAGGAACATCAAAATATATTAAACTTCTGATAAATAAAATGTATAAAAATACAAACTTAAGATATGAAACTTAAAGGGTTAAACACGAGTGTTGTCAACAGGTTGTAAGAGTGCCCTCTGGTGGACAAACTATACAACACCAACACTCACAACATGGTTGAAGGGTGTTTCGTCCGTTTTTATTTTATTTTTTAAATATTCATTTATTGGCCATTATAAATACTGATAGTTTGGAAAATGCCTAATATCGGCCGATATATCAGTCGGGCTCTAATTTTAAAGCCCAGCATCTAAATCTAAATGTATGGAGATGATAAATGCTGTGATTTCATGGGTTGTGTGATGTTTTCCTAGTGACAAATCAGCCCAGCCCAGTCATGGCTGACATCATGTTTTCTGTTGCAGACGGGGGAGTCAAGGGAGATCTACCACTTTCACTACACCACATGGCCTGACTTTGGTGTCCCAGAATCTCCAGCCTCCTTCCTCAACTTCCTCTTCAAGGTTCGGGAGTCTGGTTCGTTGGGACCGGAGCACGGGCCCGCAGTGGTGCACTGCAGTGCTGGGATTGGCCGATCAGGGACCCTCGCCTTGGTGGACACCTGTCTGGTCCTGGTGAGAACAGGGAGGGGGAATGTTGCCAAACGCAGTCAACGTAACGAAAATGTCGGCTAATGTTTCAGTTGAAAACAAAGAGTTAAGACATTACTCAAGAGATTCAAGCTTTGCCAATAGAGTAAGTTGAGATGTTTTGTACTTACTTAGTGAAAGCTGCAAAGGGAGAAGTTGGGGAGTGCTGGTATTATACTTAAATGCATAGGTCATTTTTCACTGGTTTATGCATTGAAGATAAAAAGTGAATCAGTGAATGCCTGGGAAATTTGGAGCTGCTCTGCTACACAGAAAGCAGCGCCATGGAGGGAAGCCAAACACCGTGATCTGCACATACTCCCCACTGTTTTTGTTTGTTCGTTTTTACTTTGACTTTTGCTTATTTATTTAGTAATGAATATGTAATGTAATAGATAAATACAGAAGATTTGATTTTAATGTTAAATTAGAAAATCGGTTTGATTTACTATATTGGGGAAATACGTAATCTTACGTGATAGCAACTTAAGCACCTTGTTCCCCTTAGACAGTCAAAGCTGCTAGTTGTACACTTGCTGCTCTAAGAAGCAGCGAAATAACTTCTGAATTTGATTCGATACATATTAATTTTAAGGGAAAATGAAAAAAAAAAGGCGGCATATGTAGATATCAAGATAACAGCTGTCCGCTCAGATCCACTCCATTGCACATAATGACACACAGACCTACCTAACTGAACGGGAACTGACCCATACCCAGTCACAATTAGGGCAGTAACGTGGTTCACGCAAGTACGCAAATGCAGATGCTTCGAGCTACGCTAGATCGATTTCACGTGTCATTGAAAAAGCTGCAGTCTGAGCATTGCTGCTAGGCGCGCTTTGACGTGAAACAACAAGAGAAAGCTAACCCCTTGTTGTTTTTTGGGGTTCACTTCTGCTCAAAACAACCACGGCTGACTAGTTTGCAAAGCTCTAGCTAAACATGTCCGTATGCATCGGCATATTTATGATAGCCGGCGATAACCGTGGCCGGAGGCATTTTGTTTTCAGGTTGCCGTATGTACGTTTGTCCCATTCTTGGGACCCATTCTTCTTCTTCTCTTGCAGCTACACACTGCAACAAAGGAAATTAGTATAGTTTTTTTATCCAGCAAAACAGACACAAATCTGCTGGAAATGACATTGGCTGACAGGAAGTAAAAATGGATTGAATACGTTGACTACTCTGACTAATGACATGAAATATCCCAAAATACTGCAACGTTATGTCATATTCCAGTGTCTCATTCCGACCTCATTTCAGCTAATTAGTGTTAGCTTTTTCAGATTTGTGTTTGTTTTGACGGCCAAACGCACCACTACAGGTTATTAAAAACCTAATGTTCCACAAATCACATGCTGGCTGAATTATTCTGGTTTGCTACAGCGGTATGAACCCAAAATAATAAGAATTTGCTGTGATTTAATTGCAAAAATAAAGGATCAAAAGTAATAAGTACATCATGATCTCGATTTGTTAAGTCTGAAATCATGCTTTGTCAGGTCTGTCCACAAGACGACATGCAAACTTTTAAAGATATTTTTTGGCATTTTTGCTTTATGGATAGTGAGAGAGACAGACAGGAAAGGCAGGGGAGAGAGAGAGGGGATGACATGCAGCAAAGGGCCCTGGGCCGCTGCTGTAAGGCCTTAATTGTACGTGCTCTACCCAATGAGCTACCAGGGCGCCCCAGCCAACAACCTTGATGGAAACCCGATCATGGCTTTGCTATGACGTCTATTCTCGTCTTTGCATTGACTTTGTATGAAATTGCACATCGTGAAAAATTAGCTTCACGTTTGGTGTGAACACACCATAAGAGCGCACATTGAGTATATTCACCGGGGTCATGCGTTTGTTCCAGCTGGGTCAGACATTTTCGTTTGTGGTTGCATACTTGCGTTTCCATGTTTATGTCCTTAATATCTTTTTTTTTTTTTTATTCAATCCTGATTGTGTCTCGGTATCATGATCCCTGTAAAAAACCCAAGCAGGAGCCCTGAACCCAAGCTGGAAACCATGAACTTCTCATTCCCATACATAATTACAAGCCTAACTGCAGAGCCTTTTTATCTGTATTCTAAACATGTAAATCTGTTTTGCAGATGGACAGGAGGAGGGACCCATCATCAGTGGACATACAAAAGGTGCTACTGGACATGAGGGAATACCGCATGGGCCTGATCCAGACCCCTGACCAGCTCCGCTTCTCCTACATGGCTGTCATCGAGGGAGCCAAGCTCATCCTAACAGACAAGTCAACAACCCAGGTAGCTCAGTCATACCCCTTTGACATCGATGGCCATTCCCAGGTCGACTGTGTGTTTGAATGGGGTAACCCTCCTCGATCTACTCAGCTTTGCGACCCAGGTGGGTTGGATCAGGCTAGGACTAGGGTCGATTCAATGTGAATTGCGCACGACCAGGATCGCTTACAGCCGGGGCGGGACAGAGTATGTGATTTGGGGGAAAGGAGAGTGTGGCAGTCCGCCGCACACTTTGATGAAACAACAACACAGATTTTGTCTCACTGCGCTTTATGCTGGGTTTTCACAGGCAGCTTCAACAACAGTAGAACGGAGCGCATGTTGCAGAGTGGTAGCGGCAGTTTAACAAGCAAAACTGCCTGTAAAAACCCAGCGTTAGAACGTAAGCGTATACAGGGGTTAACAGTAACACATTTCAAACTAGAAATGAGTTAAGTTATTGGCTGCATTTGAAGCAGGACATTTTACATCCAATCACAGTAATGATGTTAACACATAAATCAGACAATGCACAAGCAATTTAGTGATATCCCTGCAGTTGTCGTCTTGACCGGTCATGAAATAAAATCCAGAGTCCTCTTCATCCAAGACCAAGTAAAAATGTGGTCGATTTTGAGAGCAAGACCGGTCTTGAGTACTACAACACTGAGTAACACTTCCCTTGTAAATGTCTCAGGCATGTGCTTGGGCTGTTATAAGATGTACATCTTGTTGGTGAGCTCCATTGCCAGTGAAACTGACATCTAAAACTAGACAGGCGCCTGAAAGTCTGCAGTTTTAATTCCATAAAATACAGGCTGTTAATGAAAGCATTGTGTGATCTACTGTATACGGTTTTAGTTTACCAGCTAAAACAGGTATCATATATATATTTTTTTTTAGATATTTTTTGGGGGGCTTTTCCCTTTTTATTTGAAAGTGGAAAGATATGAGAGGGGGAGAGAGATGGGGGATGACACGGAGCAAAGGGCAGCAGGTCGGATTCAAACCCTGCGCCGCTGCAGGACTCAGCCAACATGGGGCGAACGCTCTTACTGGGTGAGCTAGAGGCCGCTCCTCAAGCCTTCATTTTTACTTTAAAACCAGTATCAGGAGCAGGTAGAGGTGTCCGGAAACATAGTGTAGGCTTCTGATATCATCAGCCTAATTGATGCAACTGAGAAATCAGCCGACCCACTCGGTATTTATATTTCTTACTCACACCTATACCTGCTCCTGAGAAACGTTTGAAAGTAAAACTTTCACATAACTGACAATTAATCAATCAATTTGTCAGTAGAATGCATTTATTTTTTTCAATATAGAAAACATATACACTTCACAACGTTTTGTCTTCATAACACGGTTGCATTATTGTACTAATAGTCTCGCATTGCCAGACCCCCCTCCACAGCGCTGCAGAGGAGGGTCTGTGTATAGTCCACACAGCATTCCGGGATGGGAGAAAAACATGTTCTGGTTTATTGGCATTTCTTTAAACCAGTCACAATCGTCATGGGCGATGCTAAGCGCCGAGCGAAGCCACGATGTCGCTGCAAAATAGTCTCGGGAAGGAACTGGTTTTGGTGGAATGTGTGTACGTTCAAAAGTAGTTTTAGTCGTGCAACAGAAAACTCAGATTGGACAGATAGTCTAGATAGCTGTCTGGATTTACCCTGCAGAGATCTGAGGAGCAGTTAACCATAGTCCTCACAAATCCACCGCAGTTTAGAACGCCAACACAAAGAAAGAGGAAAGTAACGAGACATCTGAAAACAGACATCCGAAAAGTGTGACATTTGCCATAAATCGCCAGTTCGTCCCTCACTATTCTCTTTTGATTTCCTGCGAGTTTGTCTGATTCTAACTTACTTTTTCATGTGTGTTGCCTCTTTGGGCCTAATTTACTAACACTAGCGCAGTTTGCGCTGCGTCTGTTTATGCGAGTTCGGTAATAGCGCACGCTATGCTTCCACATTTTGCGTAGTATTTATCAACCCTGACACCCATCAGGCAATCAGCGTCTTTCTCCTCCCACTATACCGTAAATTGCGCTGTAGCAAAGCGGTACTTGTGCTATGATACGGCTGAGTGCAGACTGCGATATTCCCACAGCTGATGCTATGACTGTTTTGAAATGATCCTGATGCCAATATCTGTAATGTAGCGAGGAGTTTAACAACTGCTGGAATGGGATATGAACGCTGAGTGGGAGATTCAATTTCATCTTTGATTTCTTCCAGTAACTCTAATATTACATGGCTGCTTGATCTGTAACGCTAAATGATGTTGTGTTCACTGACAAAGTGTGATTCTTGTGTTAAAAATATTTTCAGCCTCGCCTATGTCTTCGTCTTGCTCAAATTACTGTTGCCATTTCACCAGCGGCATAAAGGTCTACGAGGAAACTCAATTGCGGTTTTTAAGAGGCGGAGAATTTCCCCCGCAGAATAGAGGCGCGCTCTTACTTACAGTCTTTGTAAATACCACGGAGTATATAATTAGGTGCACTTTGCGCTTATCCTCCCACCTTTTTGGGTGGAACTCCCACTTTCCCCACGACCCTCCCACGAACGCATATTGAAAGCGCAACTTGTCTGTCCTCGTTTATGTGGCAGACAATCTGCGATTTTACCCAAGTGCGCCCTGTTTGTAAATAGCCCGCATCGGTTACGTCCGTCTTTGCGACCAATTAGCGCCTGGAAACAGGCGCAAACGGCTTGATAAATCTAGCCCTTTGTGTCTCGTCCCCTGTAGCAGAACAAGCAGAGAGTGATGTCCAGAGCTCCATTGGAGCCAGATCTGCACCCTCCACCCCCTCCACCTAGACCTCACCTCAACGACAGCAGGCCCAACGGTCAGCCAGGACCCTGTCTGGAGCCACAGGCCGCCTCAGGAGACCACCTGCCGGCACGAGACCACCTGCCGGCAGAAGAGACAGACATCCAAGACCACAACATGACAGAAAACTCGGGGTAGTAAGTAACAGCTCAGGACTTCTTAAAGTGAATTTAGTCAGGTTCATTGTGAAGAAAGGACACATTTTCATTTGAAAATGATTATATGAGCAATCATCAACCTTTTTATTTAAATTCATCTGAAAAGATTAGAGACGTAGAATCAGTCACAACACAAAGGCCAAGTTGGCAACAACAGTGCTGTCCTTAAGAAGAAGTTAGCCCTTTTTGGGTCTTGCTAGCTGGTGTTTCTAAAAGTTGGAGGAGCTGCCGGACAAGATGCCGCGGTCACAGGGAGATGTGCATGTTGCCAAGGAATAAATGCGATGGAGAGATCTCTTTGCAGCCTTATGTCCCTGTCACTGCCCGATGTGAGTCGAGCGCAGATTTGAGTCGCGCATGCGTCACTTGGCATCGAGTGCAGATGTGAGTTGCGCATGCGTCACTTTGCGACAAGTAGCCTCCAAGATGCTAACGGATTTTTGAGCTAACGTTAGCATTCAAACAATCGTAGCTAAAACGTTTTTGAAATGACTGCTGCTGCTGGCTACAAGTTAGCAATCAAACACAACAAAGGCTGTAACTTGAATGGCGTTTTGAGCCAACGTTAGCAAACTAACAATCATAGATAACGTTTTTGAAATGACTGCTAGCTACAAGTTAGCAATCAAACACAACGGAGGCTGTCACTTGAATGGCATTTTGAGCTAACGTTAGCAATCAAACAATCATAGATAGCTACAACGTTTTTGAAATGATTACCATCTTCTGTTATTGTATGTAAAGAGAAGAGAGTTGATTATTTTATGGATTTCACAAATTTCAGTAAGACGTTATGCAGTAAACCGTTTAAATCTGAGCATGCGCAACTCACATCTGCACTCGACCAGAGCCGGTCTGACTCTTCTCTTAATACATCCATGGTCTGACTCGGCTAACGCATGGATGTATTAAGAGAACTGGATACAGTGTTCGGCGGGAAGCCCCGTACGTACCAATGAGAGTGCTCAAAAGCGCATTAAGACAACATGGAGCTCGGCTTTTCCGCATTCTTGGCCCATGACGTCACGGTGGACACGCGCACTAGCAACAATTTGTTTGTGTTGTCGTAGCAACCGGTAGCAACATGCTTGTTCATGAGCTTATCTCTCGTGGCTCTTACAAGTGGCGAACTCATGAACTCGCCGTTTTCATTGTCTAAAATATTCACTAACTTTAAACATTGTGTTTTCGTTGTTCCCGATCGTTTACATGCTTAACTAAATAAACGATTGATGTATTTAGCTAGACAACCAAGGAGATTTAATCATTATGTCGTGCTACTAGCTAGCTAGCTACTAGCTAGCGCTAGCAGTTAGCCTGCAGTTTCGTGAACAGAGCTCATCCATGGCTTCATCTCTCATCCACGTTACAAGCTTTACAGCATACAGCCCTCGGATGTATCCTAAGAGAGAACCAAGGCCATGTAATCACTATGTCTGTAGTAACGTTATGTAGCTAGGCATGATCTTAATACAGCCACGCTAGCTAACCCTGATGTTAGCAACTAGCAAGCTAGCCGATAGCCCCGCCAGTTTGGGAAACACTAATGACGTTACATCCACGTAACAGGCTTTACAACATACATGCATACCTCGGATGTATCATAACTTCATAAGATAATACCATGGACGTATTAATAGAACACATGGTGAATTACAACCATTAGCTATATCCATTATTACAGCTAGCTACGTGAGCTCGGGAGAACAGTCATGAGAGCGGACGTGCGCAGTCCCGTGGGTCTGCTCGCGTCCATTATGCGCGTTCATCATTTCAAATTTAATAATTCTGTATTCGCTTCTAGTGAATGTTAAAAATGTTAAAAATGTAACGTTTTAAACAAGGACCCTTTCAGTGTTCGGGCTGGTAGGTTGATATACCCCGAAACTAATTATCCGCTGAAATATAGACGTTTCTTTCGCCATGTAATGTCTATGTGAAAAGTCTTTCTGGGCCATGGGGTGCAGTACCACCGTTATCCGCTAAGCCCATGTTGGCATTTAGACTTAGCGCTCCTCCTGGGGGCTTGGGCTAACGTCGGGTATGACACGTTATGCCGTAAACCGTTTAAATCTGAGCATGCGCGACTCACATCTGCACTCGACTCACATCGGGCAGTGACAGTCCCATAGGGGATGACGAAGAGAAAGTTAAGTTAAGTAACGTTAAGTGGTAACGTCAGTGACATGTTTACATTTTTAACGTAACGTTATCGTTAGCTCGCTTACTGTAAATGTAAACGTCGGCTCCTGACTAGTTAGCCGTTAACTATAACGTTAACAAGCAACAAACACTAAACAACAACGTTAATAAACAATAAAGTCAAAGTTATCCCACCACGGGGAGCCACTGTAACTCTGATAGTCAATACTCATGGTGACCCGACCGGTGTCTTATATGCTGTGTGTGAGTGTGTTGTCAGGGAGGTTTAATAAGAATTGCACCCACTGCTACATATAACTTGCAGTCAGTTAACACTCGGTGTAGCGGAGCCTTTACGATTAATAAACCGTGGCAACCACTAAAGCGCGGTTAATAGTGAAATCTGTTAACCGCTGCATCCCTAGACACAGTTGTAGGAAATAGAAAGTGCTGCATTTGCTTTGAACTCCACAGTGTAAACCAGTTTCCAAGCTCAGTTGAATGCGTTTGTTTCCATCTATACAGTAAAAAGTCGCCTTTTTAGACCTCCAAGAATCTGATCTCTAAGCCTCCTACAGTTTAAAAATTATTTTTATGTAATAATTCTCCAATTCTCTGGCACATCAGTGGCACTTTGTGTGAGATTGATGGGATTTCCACACTTTTGCTTATTTCAGTGTCAGAAAGCGACACCGTGAGGAGAGGATTGCCAGCACCTCACAGAAGGTCCAGCAGATGAAACAGAGACTGACCGACTCGGAGAGGAAACGAGACAACTGGCTATATTGGAGACCCATTCTGCTCAACGTCGGTGCAGGGGCAGCTGTGGCTGTCGGCCTGATGCTGTGCTGGATGTACTCCCAGTGAAACACTTTGGGTCACTTAAAGCTGACTCCTATTTTGCACCAGTACCTGGCATTAGGTACTTCTCTAAGTAGATGTAGATGGTAATATGTGCATAACTGAGGGTATTTATTTCTTAAGGTCAAAATGCGGGAGCGCTAGATCAAATGATTGTGTGTATATTTTTCATGTAAGATCTTAACAAAAATAGAAACATCTCAGGATCTTGGTGCCAGCACGATGATTTCATTTCCTTTCCTTCTTGTCACTGTTGATGAATGTACTGTACCATAGCAAATCGCTTGGAAAGAAAACTTACTAAAGGTGCAGTACAAAGCAAAAAAATAATTCTGACAAGTTGGGTTTTTTGCATTCTTTATTTGTAGTGGTGAGATGTGTGTTGGTCATCTGTGGACACATTTTACATTTTGCATTTCAAAATGATGTTTTGAAAGTGTCGACTGTCCATCCTACCATAGATATGTAGAAAGACTTCAAAGCCTAGAGGTCAGCTATGTGAGTTTTTGTTTTTCTGTAATGAAATGTGCATGCATGCATTTAGAGGTTTTCCAGAGCACCACTTGTTCTTCCATTCACATTTAGCAGGGGCATCCCAATACGGCCAGATATATATTTTTGTGTGACTGGACACTTTATGGGGGAGCTGCCTTGCTGATGTTTTTAACTTTGCTAGAATGTTAACATTTTATTTTCTATTATATGAGCACCTTTTTTCATAGGTTTTGGTTGTCACATGGATTATACAAGATGACAGGTCCCTCGCCGCTTAGTGCGTGTATTTACCCACTGGATGGGTTCGTGTGTGTATGTTCAGGTTGTTCCACTGTTGTTTTTGAGGAAACCAAAGCAAAGCTGTCCGTTTTTGGAAAGTAACAGCCAGGCAAGCTATTAAATAAAATTGTGGAATGTATTTTCCGTTGTATCTCTGACATAACTGACAACTGCATTACAAAATGATAGACATAGTAGCTTTGCATTGCGTTTGACTTTTTAATTTGATCCCATAGAATTACTAAATTGGTTTTAAAGTGACTGGGACCAATCCAAAACTATAATAGTGCAATTTAGAAGTTGGAGCAAAGCACCTTGGATTAAATTCTAGTTAGGAGAGAGTGATAGCATACACGTAAGTACCTATTTGTTTGCTGGTTGAGATAGCTTTTAATGTGCCTTGAAGTGAATTAAATGGAAAAATGTATGCTCCAAGGTTTCCTAGCATAATCAGTACAGATAAAAGTGTATGTGATCTGCTGTTTCCCACAATACATGAGTAGCATGTTAGCACTGCATTGACCGGTTTGTATCAGAGTTGTCATTAGCGTGTACTGACTCCTGAGAGGAAATGGTGGGTTGCTGATTGGCTTAGATCCCACCGTTGGATATTGCTATTACGCCGTTCTCTTTTAACCCAGAAGAGACACGTTTGATCATAACATTCCATTTATTCTTGTTTTCCACATAAAATTTCAGGAGAGTTTTGTACACTGCTGAGCTGCAGTGAGAACATGACCGATGGCATTTTGAAAAAGAAGCAAACAAAACCATGAAATACTTCTTAAAATAAAACATTCATCTTTTTTTACCAAACCATGCTTGTCTGCTTGTGTTTTTTCTTTGATTTAGTTTAAGTAAGGCAGCTGTACAATGTCCACCCACAGCTCTCCCCCCATCCCTGCACTGTGCTGTGTTACAGTCCTAATTTCATTCTGAGCATGAGCTAAATCAGTGCAGCCAGACTGGAGGCCTCTCGCCGTGGATTCCAGGAATTTATTCAATATTTCAAGAAGAGGCCTTGCTCATATTGACTACTGTAGTAATTTAATTTTGTCTTGTCTGTGGGATAATGTGTAGAGAAGGAAGTACTGTATTTATTGTATGAGCCATCCACTAAAAGTGGATGATTTTGTACTATAAACATAATAATCATTCATGCTATGTATTAAGTTAAGGATGAGAGTAAAACAATCTATATTGTCATAATACTATAAAACTATTAAATTAAGTTAAATTGGTATGAAAAAAATAGTATCAGCCAGTGATTAGATCTAACAGGGCGACTACAATTACCACTACAATTTGGACTACAAAAGGGTCCTTTACTGGTTGTCGCAGAGCAAACGAGAATAGGGCAACCAATACAACCCCTAAATTAAATTGCAAATAGTTCTTCAACCGAAATTAAATTAAACTTAAATGTCCCCTAAAATAAAGCATCTTGGCAATGATATGCCACTTGACGTATGTTATTTCGTTGTAGGACAGAATTGTTGAATACCATAACAATGTTGTCAGGCATCAGTGGAGCCGCATTCCCGCCTGCTTTTCCGCCATAGTTTAAACCTGGTTTAAACTGGCAGTTGTGGCTGTGATCATTGACATATATATAAGTGTATGATCCGCGGGCTGTCAGAATTTAGAGTATGTTACGGACGACAAATGTTTACAAGGATCGAATATTACTCATACACACGTTTGTCGTTCCTGATAGTAGCTACCCTATTACTAACGTAGCGTTAGCTAGCTACAATGTCTCTGCCTCCAGAGAAAGCTTCCGAACTGAAGCAAATTATTCACAACCATTTGCTTAAGGTGAGCAAACTACTTAGCTTTAATTTGCTATGCGTTTGCTTTATTAAACGATGTCCCTATGTATGCTGTATGTATTTTTTTAAGATAACGTTACGTAGTTTGATAGTTAGCTACGCATAACGTTAGCTATGTCATTTGTTGAAGGGAGGCTGCCTGGTAAAGTTAGCATAACGATTCGTTAAATGCCATTCAGCAAATTAATGTCACAGACATTGCACACATGATAACGTACATTCTATTTTAAGATCTGGAACCACTAGCTAAACTCCGTCTTTTATTAAGTTCGGCTGTACTAAATATGTAGATATATTATGTTTTTCGTTATTTAGCTAAAACATTATTCGGTTGGCATCTCCAAGCTAGTGTACTTAACGCCTGTCTAGTCTAACGTTAGCTTACAGAGGTCTGTAGGCAGACTGCTCTCTGAAGTAACTTTACAGTGCTAATAGGGGTTCAGTAGAGTGTTTACAGTGTGTAGCAGTAGACAGAGATGCAGCGATCCATTAAACAGTATTATAATTAAAGTAATATAGTCTTATGAAATCCTGAGACCTTATACCTTCCTATAGCTCTACTGAATATATAAAAAAGAACCGATAGGTTCCATCTTTCTCATGAAGATTTTCAAGACTTTGAGCACTGCTGCATTTTGCACACCACTCTCCCCAACACAGTAAAGAGGGATGATTGCCCGTAAACAAGCACAACATTGGGGCAATGTGATGACAGTTTTAGTCCAATTTTATAAATTGTGGTCTTGAAATCGGGGCAACGACAGATACACAATTAACTTTAAATGATAAGGAGTCTTAATTATCTTAATTCGGATACCTCAAAGAACATTGGTGAGCTCTGAGACATCTATCTATTTGACTCTTGCTTGGGTGAATTGTATGGGAATGTGTTGTTTATTCTGTCTTTGTTGGTTATCAGATGGACATCCATGGGAAGATCCGAGAGGTGCTGGCTGAGACTGTAAGGGACGACCAAGGCCCAGCA
>NC_053118.1:3803780-3806280 GCF_010015445.1 Perca fluviatilis | reverse complement strand
TTTAGGACTGGGTGATGTGGTGCCAGGATTTGGAGCAGGTAATGAGGGGGTGGCTGAGTTCTGGACCAGTTGGATCGGTTGATGTGTGGTAGAGCTGAGCGAGGAGAAGTGAGTTGCAGTAGTCCAAGTCGGGGGAGGAGATGAAGAAGCGTGAATGAGTCTTTCAGCACAGGGGTGTGAGAGAGGGTCTGATTTTGGCGATGTTACGGAGGTGAAAGAAGGAGGTTTTAATGACTTGGCGGATGTGAGGCTCAGGAGAGAGGTGGAATCAAAAGAATACGCCAAGGTTGCGGGCCTGGGGAGATGGGGAGACAATGGTTGCGTCGATGGTGAGAGTGGGGTTATTGGTTTTGCTGAGTGTGGATTTGGGGACGATCAGAAGGATTCTTTTTTGTTCGCTGTTGAGTTTGAGGAAGTTGTGTTGCATCCAGGTTTTAATAGCTGACAGACAGGAGTTGATGTGGGAGAGGGAGGATTGTGGGGGATTTGGTGCTGAGGTAGATCTGGGTGTCGTCAGCATAGCAGTGGAAGTCAAGTTTGAAGTGGCGGAGTATCTGACCAAGAGGGAGGATGTAGATGATGAAGAGGAGGGGCCAAATCGGAGCCTTGAGGGAACACCTTGAGTGACTGTGGCTGTGGCAGAGGTGTGGTTGTGGAGAGATATGAAATGGGATCTGTTGGAAAGGTAGGAGTGAGGCGCCAGCTGAGTGCAGTACACGTCGATACCGGGAGTCTTTGAGTCTGGTGAGCAGGATGTTATGGCCCACAGTATCCGAAGAGCTGCACTCAGGTCGAGGAGGATAAGGATGTTGAGGGAACCGGTGTCAGCAAAAGGTGAGGAGGTCGTTAAGGACTTTGGAGGAACGGTTTCTGTGCTGTGTAGCGGGAAAACCAGATTGGAGAGGTTCCGAATAGGTTATTGGCATGAAGATGGGTTTTGTAGTTGTGAGGCGACTATGCGTTCCAGGGTTTTAGACAGAAAGGGGAGGTTGGATATTGGCGGTAGTTGTTGAGAGGAGGATCCAGACCAAGGTTTTTTAAGGATTGGGGTGACAGCGGCAGTTTTGAAAGCAGAGGGACAGTTCAAAGGGACAGTGAGGAGTTGAAAGAGGTTAGTGAGGTAGGGGCATAGGACCGGGAGGCAGGACTTCAGAAGTGGAGTAGGGAGGGGGTCAAGGGAGCAGGTAGTGGGTTTTGGAAGAGCTGATGAGTTTGGAGATTTCAGGAGGAGTGACTGGGTTAAACTGGGAGAGGAGGAAGTGTGGAGGAGGGTCGGGAGGTCTGGAGGGATGGAGAGAGGAGGGTCCAAAGGTAGGTGCTGGAGTAGATCCTGGAAGGTCAGATACAGGGGATAGGGATTTGTAAATGAGATTGATTTTGTCAGTGAAAAAGTGGAGGAATGAGTTGCAGAGATCCGGAGTAGAGGTAAGGAGGCTGTTGGTCCGAGGCTTGATAGGGTTGTTCAATGTGGAGAAGAGGGTTCTGGGGGTTTTGGCAGGTGCGCGGTGAGGATGGTGGAGAGGTAGGCAGATTTGGCAGCAATGAGGGGCATCTTTGTAAGCGATGAGATGGGATTTATAGGCTTCATGATGGACTGTGAGGGATGATTTCTTTGTCAGACGTTCAAGTTGGCCGACCCAGTTTGTTTCATTTCCGGAGTGCAGGTGTAGTACCAGGGTGAAGAGGTGTTAAAAGTGGCGGAGTTTTGTTTTGAGGGGGCCAGGGTGTTGAGGGAGGTAGACAAGGTGGAGTTGAGGTGGTCTGTGAGGTCATCGGGTGAGGTGAGGGTTGAGTCCAGGTGGAGAGTGGTGGAGAGCAGGTCAGAGAGATGGTGGGGATTGATAGATTTGAGGGTTGCGGGAAGGTGATTTCTCTGAGGAGGCGGGGGCGGGGGTTGGAGAAGGGATGGTGGAACCGTATCAGTTTGTGATCAGAGAGGGGAAAGAGGCATGGACGGGGTCGAGCACTGGTTGGTTGGTGGAGCAGACCAGGTCAAGGATGTGACCTTTTTCATGGGTGGGGAATGTGACATGTTGGGTGAGAGAGAAGTTATCCAGTAAAATTTTGAATTCTGATGAGAGCTTGCAGGTGGGGGAGTCCATGTGGATGTTTAAGTCACCGAGTAGCAGCAGACGTGGAGAGAGAGATGAGGCTAGTGTGAGGAGTTCAGTAAAATCAGAGAGGAAGGAGGGTTTGGTTTAGGTGGCCGGTAAATGAGGATGACTGTCATGGAGGAAAGAGTTTTGGCGCGAGATATTCAAACGATGATACTGAGGGGGAGGGTGAGTTCTGTGATCCGGAGTTCTGATTGAAAATGGCCCGGAGGCCACCTCCACGGTGGGAGAGCGGGGTTTGCAGATGTAGTTGTAGCCAGGGGGATGCTTGGTTGAGGGAGAAGAAGTCGTTGGGTTGTTGCCAGGTTTCCCGGTGAGCAGAAGGAAGTCAAGAGTTGTTGCGAGGATTAGTTCATGGAGGGCAGGGGCTTTATTGTTGAGCGATC